>NC_088928.1:28832500-28835000 GCF_038396675.1 Hydra vulgaris | reverse complement strand
CCTTTGTCTAGAAGATGCAAATCTTATTTTTCGTTGATGCGGCATTTTCTTTTATGCTTGATAATTTCAGATCTGATGAACTTTCATTAAAATTAAAGAAATTAGAAGATCGAATAAGCCAAAGACGAACTAATGTGTCTGGAACTCTTCAGTATTTACACAATGGCAGAAAAAGTGAGATTCACGCATCTTTCACTAGACCATTGAAAAAAATAATAGCCAAAGTTATTGAAAACTTTGCACAAAGATCGATATTTAACACTAACATGGAAACTTCCTCAGGCGAGCAGTCAGAAGCTGACAATGTGATAGAAGTGATGTTGGAAGAACAAACTAAGTCCTTAACACTAATGCAAAAGTTGGAGAACAAAACTCAATTGAATTTATTGTTCAATATGACATCGAACTCAACTCAACAAATAATAAATAGGAGCTTATTTTCAAAAATTAAATCTGAAATGAAATTCTTTGAAGAGAAGGGCATTCGTGGCAAAATATTAGAGTCCATCTACTCATATTTGATTTTGATTCTGCCATTAAGTGTGGAGTCTGAGCGAGCCTTCTCAATTGCTGGTAACTTTTGTACAGTTCGAACGAGACTCGGAGACCCAGCTTTAAGTGATCTCTACTTCCTTAAGGCATATTTTAGGCAAATAAAACAATAATTTTATATTTTTTATTAAATAATATACCATATTAAAAAATTTCTACCCAAGGACCATCACGAAAAAAATCACGGAAAGAATCCCAGTCAGCTTTACTGTAGTTGTAAGAGGTACAATAATAGGGGGATTCAGGTGATGAAGAAGAATGAGATATTAGTTTTAGAGAGATCAAACTGTGATCGGAATCACCTAAGGGTGAATGTGGAAAAACTGAGCACTGACTAGGATCAGAAACAAGACATAAGTCGAGTAAAGAAGGTAAATGATTCGGGTTGTCTGGAAAGTGAGTTGGCAAGTTGACTATTTGAGTAAGAGATTGAGAAAGGCAAAAGTTGTGGGCTTTAATGCCTGCAGAATCAAAGAGAAAGGCGATAGAGTAAAGTGGTGCTAAATGAAAGCACATAAAAGAAATCTGGTGAATTCTGACGAATGTAAATGCCCAGACCAAGCATGTGACTATTGGAGTCTTTACAAATTAAAGGAAGATAACCATCAACACTGAGATCGCAAGATGAGACAGTTGAACTCAAGTTAGTCTCACAAAGAGCAAGTAGGTCTGGTGAACTTTGCAAGAGATAAGACTCAACAGAAGAAAAGTTACTTCGAAGACCACGAATATTAGTAAATGAAAAGTTTAGAGAACTTGGTGATGATGATGGTTTTTTGTGTTTTATAAGTTTTGGTACTTTATTCATTTTTAAATTTGATTGAAGAACTTGACTCAAAGCATAGATAGTACTCAGAACACTGCTTAATAGTCAAACAATTGCCTAATTACTACAATCAAGACAAAAGTAAGACGAGTCAGATCACTCTCCACGACATTTAAAAATAGGGATAACAGATGCCACTTTTAAGCAGGATGGAAAACAAGACTCTGATAAACATTTCTTTATTAGTTTGAAAGTATAACAGCTCCAGAGAACACTTCTGCAAGACTATAAAAGGTATTTTGTCTGGACCACAAGCTGTAAAAGAGTCTAAGCAGGAAACGTTAGAGATTGGGAAAAGGTAAAATTTGTGGTCTTTAACACTTGCAGAGTCACTGACACTGGAGCCAAGCCATTTAGTGTAATGAGCATTTATCACCAATGACAACAATGTTGGGTTAAGGATAAAGAGAAAGGGCTTGGTTAATTCGATCAGAAATAAAATCGAAAAGTGTGCAATTTTGAGATGAAGAAGAGCTACAAAATGCCTAGTTTCCTGACTAATGGATGAATTCTTATGAATGTAAATTCCCAGACCAAGCATGTGACTATTTGAATCTTTACAAATTAGAGGAAGATAACCATTAATGATAAGATCTCAAGATGAGAACTCAAATTAATCTCACAAAGAGCAAGTAGGTTTAGTGAAATTTGCAAAAGATAACACTTAAAAGTAGAAAAGTTACTTTGAAGACGACAAATATTAGTGAATGAAAGATTTAGAGAACTTGGTGATGACAATAGGTTTTTTGTTTCTTATAGTTTATGGTACTTTTGCTATTTTTAAATTTGATAAAGAACGGCAGAGATAGTACTCAGTACACTTCAAGCATCAACAATGTACATCAAAAGTACAAACAGGGACACCATTAATGTGCAACAAGGCACTGCTGGTAATCTGATATTTTACAGCTGTTGATGGAATCAGCCTCTTTGATAGCTACCACAAAGTTTGGGAAACCTGACTACCAGTCAAATGTACTTTGCATATATATATATATATATATATATATATATATATATATATATATATATATATATATATATATATATATATATATATATATATATTGTATATATATATACATATACAAACATATATGTAAATATATATATATACATATA
>NC_088928.1:28702500-28827500 GCF_038396675.1 Hydra vulgaris | reverse complement strand
TTTATTTTAAAATGATTCCATATGAATAGAGATGTAGTTAGTCTTTCTCTTAAAATTTTAAGAAATACTCTTTTTTTGATTCATTATAATCTTTTACGAATAATTTATTTTCTAATCTTTATTATCAATCAATTTTTGTTATCAATCTTTATTGATGATATTCTAAACTAGAGTAAATAGAGATAAATTAAAAATTATTTTAAAATTTAAACACTTCCATACTTTGTTACCAACATAGATAATGGCTTTATAAGTTTTGAAGTAGCTTCTTCGTGAAGATACCCTCTTAACTAAAAATATTTTAAATATTTAAAAATTAAAAAAGATAATCTCTTTATTTATACAATGTTGCAGAAAGGTAATCAAGCATTTAAGTTTAATATCTTACTAACTGTAAAACTTAAATGTTTTAACAATTAAATTTCAACATTATATAACATTTTAATTGTATATAATGTAACACTTAAATTATATATGTGCAGTAACACTCAAGTTATATATGTACAGTAACACTCAAGTTATATATGTACAGTAACATTTAAGTTATATATGTACAGTAACACTCAAGTTATATATGTACAGTAACACTCAAGTTATATATGTAAAGTAACACTCAAGTTATATGTACAGTAACACCTAAGTTATGTACAGTAGCATCTAAAAGCAATCTGACAAGTCGCTTCTTCATATTATTTTCTCATTTTCTCAAGTTAATTATTTTATAAGTTAAAAACTTATCATCAAGGCAATATTGTTTTCAAAGGACGTTTAGTTTGTCCAATTACTTTTGAGCTGACCATTTTTATTCTTTTAATAAAATTTTAATCAATTAAATGTGAAGTTTTTTTATGTTTTTCAAAATTCTAGTATACTTAGAAATTTTATTTTTAAAATAATTTGCTGCAGACTTAATAAAATGATTTGCTGCAACCTCAATAATAAATCTAAGTAAAAAATGATTTGCTGTAGCCTTAATAATAAGTCTCAGCAAGAAATACCTGAGCAATAATGCATATTAAACTGCTGGCTAAACACAATGGCAATGATTTTTCTGAAGCAAATAACTGAGTCACAGCTTCAACACCACCCAAATGACAAAAATATGCAACATTTTGATATAAAAGCTCCGATATATTTGAATTTTCCTGCAAAATAAAATTCAAAATACAAAAAATTTAGTTTATTAATACAATAAGTTTTCTCAAAATACATTTAACATCCAATATAATATATAACATCCAAGATCTTTATATAAATAAAACATGTTTTTATTTATATAAAAAAAACTTCTTGCAATAAAAACTTACTTCGCTGTCACAATATATTTGAATGGCTTCTTTTTCTTCTACCTTTACCTAAATAATCAATAATAAATTTGATAATTTTCATTAAATTTGAAATACATTTTATAATTTATAAAATGTATTTCAAATTTAATGTATTTCAAAATTATATGTATATACAAAAAATGTATTTCAAAATTATATGTATATACAAAATATAATTTTGTATATACATATATTTGCATACTCATTATTATATATTTGCATACTCATTATTACTTATAATATTGATAAAGATGATGGTGCAAAAATATGATATATATATAAAAGTCATTAGAACTTCATTATTAGTATTGGCACAGATTGTTGTCTTAAATCTGTTTATTTGTTTTCCAACATACCCAAAAAAGTAATAAAAGATTACATGTTTTAGGTATGTCGGAAATTAGATTAGAGATTACATGTTTTAGGTATGTTGGATACTTGGATTTAAGGAATTGTCAAAAACATGATTAGAGATCCTGTGATCATTGTCAAAAACAGGATTAGAAATTCTGTTTTTGACGATTCCCTGTATCCAAGTTTCCAAATAATCCAGTCCAACACCATGTCCAATCAGCAAAATATTTTGAAGAATTTTTTATATTTTTAAATATTTTTTCTGCAGTTTTTTTAGTACTTATAACACCAATAGTATAAATAAAAAAGTTTATTTACAAAGTACAGAACTTGTAAGCATATTCTGTTCTGTACTTTGTACAGAACAGAATATGCTTACAAAGTAAATGAAGTGTTGAAAGGTTATGGCAATATTGCTTACTAAATACAAGAATAAGCTATGCACTGCCACTGTGCAGAAAAAAAGTTCAATCTAGTACTACCAGAAGTTATTAACAGATAAGTTGCATCTAGTGCACATAATCTATATACTCTAGCTTTTATATCTCAGCAAGCTATCATCTTGTGATTCAACAACTAAAACACAACCTTGTGCAACTCATTCAGCTAAGTTACATTCTCCTAATAAGTGACATATTTAAAAACAGTTAATTCATTATCAAAAATCTTAACTTAAAAAATTGTATTTATAAAACTTTTTTTCTTTTTTTTTTTTGTAATATATAAATACTTTTTAATGATTGATTTATCAATTTATTTATTTTATCATATGGATTATTTGATTTAGAAAATGAGCTGCAGGCATAAGGTCAGGCCAGAATTAAGATATTCAGACTGCTACTGATAATATGTAACTAGTACAACCTGCCTTATGTCCTACAGCCATGTAAGATTCGCTTTTCTAGTCAAAACTAGGAGAAGTTAAATTAACCCATGTCAAAGGGCTCTTAGTTGAGTAAAGGCTAGAAATACTCATCTTGGGTAGATGTTCAACCAGTTATTGTCTTGCAGAAGGCCTCCTAAGCATAGATTTTAGGGTTGAGCAGAAAATTGTTGTTGACCAGTCTTGCACCACTTCTCAATCTAATAGATTGGCATAGATGTAAACCTGTTTTCTGTCCGGGATTATGAACACTAGAGCTTTTTGACTCACACTAGAGCTTCTTGACTCACAGGTTGTTGCTGGTGTCTCCCTAGTAGTAGCTATGCGACTCTTCCTGTTAACTCTTAATGACAGCAGGGCTCTCAAACTCAGTTTAATGGTCCTGACAGTAAATTTAATTTTGAAAATAAAATTACTATCAGTTGGCTGATAGTAAGATTTCCTGAGTTCTGTGGTAACTCTAAGAGAGACCGATTCTCTAAAACTCTGTTGCATGCCTAAAAAATTTTGATATTCACATGTTTGTTCTCTAGAGAGTTGTTCCACAAGAAAAACTTTCTAGAGAACAAACACCTTTTTATTATTGCAAAAAATTAATACGTAAAGACCGATGATGAGGTCCAGCTAAGAACTTTTCTTTTAATATATTTCTTGAATCAAATGGCCTCACTCTTTTTGCCTTTCCAAAGAAACAGGTTAATCTGTTGTTAGACATCATTCTTGCTTTGGTTGAAACCATCTACACTTGTAGTCCAGATTACATTCCAGTCAGTCATACAAAAGCTCTCAAAAGTATTCTTAAGAATGTTTTTCTTAAAAGTACTCAACACATGCTAAACTGAATCTTAACTTCCTGCTCGAAAATTGGCTTCTGTGGTTCTAATTTTTAAAATTTCTGTTATAACAAACTTTGAAAGAAAAAAACTTACTACTATTAGCAAAGTCTTGGAATCCTTAATTAACAAATATCTCATTTTTCATTTCAAGTTTAACAACTTACAATATAAATTTCAATCTTCTTGTCAATTGCTGACTTGTTAACCTAATGGTTAACAGAAAGATTATATTGTGCATTAGATAGAAACAGTGTTACAATGACTAAAGTTATTGATAAAGTCTGGAATGGTCTTCTCCATAAGCTGGCTTTATATAGTTTATCTGGAAATGTTTTTAAAATTATTAAATCATATTGATCTAATCACAGTATTAAAGTTGGACTGCTTTCCTTCATTTCTAATCACTTCTGGGGTGCCATAAGCTTCCATCTAAGGTCCTGTGTTGTTCTTCATTTCTATTAATAACTTTCATAATAATCTTACATCTAAAGTGGCTATTTTCATTAGCAGGACCCCAAATATAAGTGCTTCAGGGTCTGCATTTGGGTAATCCAAAAAAAAGAGTTCAAAAATATGTATTATAGGCTTAAAAGAGTTTCTATAACAATTCAAAAACTTACATAAACTCCTACACATGTTTCTATAGTTATATAACATTACAAAACAAGATACAGTATACAACTTTATAATACTAAATATTATACATATACAAAAGTTCCACAATATTTATATGTAACATTTAAAAATAATAGAACTTTAATAGAACTACCCTAAAATGAGGTGACTTTACACTTATGTATTAATTTTAGGTAGCTTAAAATTTACTTTAAGTAAGAGTGTTGCTGATGTTTAATTTTATTTAAAATTTACACATCACCAACACTTTACTGAAAACATTTTTAAAAACTTCACTGAAAACATTTTGTAGTATAAGAAAAAAGGTTTTACAACGCTATAGCTAGCCTTTAAACATTTTTACAAGCTTCATTGCTGAAATGAGTTGACATATTTCATTTAATCTAAAATCTACAGCTGTTTCAAATGTAACAATATATATATACACACACACATATACATATATATATATATATATATATATATATATATATATATATATATATATATATATATATATATATATATATATACATAATATATATATATATATATATATATATATATATATATATATATATATATATATATATATATATATATATATATATATATATATATATATATACAATAATATAGTATTCTATATGTATTACTATCTATATAATGTTTTAATAAATTCCGTAAAGTTTTAAAGAAAATTGTGAATTTAATATCATAGACTTTAAAATTTTAAAATAGAACTCTTAGAACTTAGTCTCTTACACCTTGGAACTAGAATTCTTAGAACTTATTATTTTATATATATATATATATATATATATATATATATATATATATATATATATATACAATAATATAGTATTCTATATGTATTACTATCTATATAATGTTTTAATAAATTCCGTAAAGTTTTAAAGAAAATTGTGAATTTAATATCATAGACTTTAAAATTTTAAAATAGAACTCTTAGAACTTAGTCTCTTACACCTTGGAACTAGAATTCTTAGAACTTATTATTTTGCACCTAAGAACAAAAACTCTTAGAACATAGGATTATACTAATTGATATACTATATTAATTATTTATAGAGCATTTAATCATTAAACACATTTACCTCAAAATTGTTTTTTACACTTTCATAGGCTGGATATAAAGGGAAATTTATTTGAAAACTTTTACTAATTGCTTGAATAATTTGCTCAACTGAACTCTGATTTTCAACACCACAGTTTTGACCATAATTGTTAATAAAAGTAACAAATAATTGGTAGAAATCTTTTAATATACACTCCAGAGGCAAAATAAGAGCAGGATTATGAATTAAACAGGTACATTGTCTAAAAAAAAGTACAACAACAGATGCATATATAAATATGTATAAACATACATACATATATATATATATATATGTATAAACATACATATATATATATATATACGTATAAAAACATATAAATATATATATATATATATATATATATATATATATATATATATATGTATAAACATACATATATATATGTATGTTTATACATATATATATATATATGTATGTTTATACATATATATATATATATATATATATGTATGTTTATCTATCTATCTATCTATCTATATATATATATATATATATATATATATATATATATATATATATATATATATATATATATATATATATATATATATATATATATATAGAGAGAGAGAGAGAGAGAGAGAGAGAGAGAGGTATCTCTCTCTCTCTCTCTCTCTCTCTATATATATATATATATATATATATATATATATATATAGAGAGAGAGAGAGAGAGAGAGAGAGAGAGAGAGAGAGAGAGAGAGAAAGAGAGAGAGAGAGACCTTGGCAGGAAGCAAGAGCTAAAGCTCTTGCTTACACTCTACTAAAACAGTTTATGGGAGCAATTTCATTTCTCTTGCAAAAGTATAATTATTTTTGTAACTTAAATAAAAAATACAATGATAATTAAAAAAAATTAATTGCATAATAAACTGCAATATTTTTTTAAAGGACAGTAGGGTGGTCCTTAAAGCAATAAAAAAATTTTTTTTTTGAAATGTTAAGCTCCCACCCTTTTAAAATGTTCCTTTGGGTAACAAGAGAGCCTGCAAAAAATATTTATGCAATCAGACAGTGTTGTGAGGTCGCCCAGCTTGTCTTTTTATAGGGTATAGCAAACATGAACACCGATTACGATTATTCCGAAAAGAGTAATTGACTGAAGTGACAGTTCAACAGTATTCTTATTAGTGTTTGTAACTCATAGTTAATGTAATGGCAGTGTAGAGATATAGTATTACTAGTGTAGTGTGTTGTAATTGTTCAATGTTCAAAATCACCACAGTAATGACTAAATTAGCAGGCCTATAAGACAGTCTGTGCCTGCAGTGTTGACTTGAGGCAATCCGGGTAGCGACGTCGGTGATCGGCCACAACTTGCAGAAGGAATTGGAACTGGTCCTCATCATGGGTTATGAGTTTATTTAACTCCTGCACAAGGGCTACACCCCGTTCAGCATTGTCATTTGTGACCAGAAGTTTGTTCACAATTGTTGTGCTTTGCTTGTAATCATGTCTGCCTTCCCATGTTTCGGGGTCCGCGCACAAGAAATCAGAACCAATGTGGAGACTGCTGAGAAGATCACGAGTGTTTGAAGTTACGAAGTCCTCTAAGTTGTGTTGCGATGACTCGCTGGCTTTTAGAATGATTCGTTTTGGACCAGGTTGAACAGATTGTTTGGACTGTAGTGCATCCACCATGTTTCGTTTTGTCTCGGATGAAACGTTTGGATCGAAAAAGGCAAGGCCCACTAAATATTCCGACAGATACCACAAGTGATGTTCAAGCTTCTTGCAAGTAGCTATGGCAATTTTCAAACTGCCTGTAGCTGTAGAGATTCTGAAGCAGTTGAAGGTCATTACGAGGAGCGCTGGCAGCCAGTGGTGCAGTGAACCAGGCTTTCAGATATATGATGACTGTGAAGACGCACATCTTACGGAGGCCTTTCTCTTCAAATGCTGTGAGCTTAAATTGTGACCGGAACATCCAGACTTTGAGTGAGTATATAACTTTCGACATCCATCTAGCGTGATGCATGGCACCTGGTGCCATGAAGTTGATTCCACGTGCAGGATCGGGTGAACCTCCGAGGAAGATGATGGACAGCTGGAGGAGTTCACGATAGTCGTCTCGCACTGACTCACGGAGCAACTGGCTATGAGCAAATTCCAGTGTTTCCTACTTCACTGCGTACGGAATTTCACCCAACTCTGAGCCTGTCTCATACTTTGTCTGATCCAAAACGGACCATTTCTGCTGAAATCTTTTAAAAAGCAGAACCTCTGGGGCAGACGAGGGGGTAAGGCTTGCTGTAAATGCAGCTCCGGCCAACAGCTCCATTATATGATGGCGATATGCCAAGTACAGCAAATCCTTGCCAAGTGCTCGCTCAATTTCAACACAGGCCCCAATGTGAATTCCAGTATTTGAGCTGGTTGTGTCGAAACACATTCCAATAACACGATCTTGGACTCTCCACTCTTGAAGTGCTTGGACTACCGCTGACGCCTGATTTTTTCCTGTTCCACCAACCATCTTGCTTACCTTGAACAACTGACAGACACCAAAACCTGTAACTATTATTGGAAGGCGGTCAACATGATCTTTGCCACAAAGATCCTGCATTAACTTGCCATCCCAATGTACTGTCAACGGTACATCACTTGACAAATTGTTCTTCAAAGCTGCTGCAATTTCCGACTGATATCTCTCACGTCCACGCTTTATAGTGCTACGGTTTATACTGAGGTCGCTGATGTCATATCCCAAACTTTGAGCAGTTTCAGCAATGACGAAAGTGGCTTTCCTGTCGCTCATTTTGGTGCGATCTAATGCAGCAGCTAACTGAGGTGTTATTACTTTTTTCGTTGCTCTTTTTTTTTTTTTGGTGGAGTACAGAACTTATGCGCACTGAATTCACCATCATCATCGATGCGCTCTTCTTCACTGATGTAGTCTTTTTCATCCAACACTGCACTGGCTGAAGCCTGAGCCCATTGGTCCTTCGCTCGTTTCCTTCTAGCATTTTCCAGCTCAGTACGCTTTGCCTTCCGTTCTTCCTTGGCTACCAGTGCTGTGTCGATTGAGCCCATATAACCTCGTCGACCAGGTTCCCGCTGTGCGGCAAGAAACTCGAGATCTTCCTGGATTTTTATCATCGTGACAGCGTTAGCGTGAGCGATATCAAGGAGATCGTTCATTTTGCCACAAAATTGGGTTTCATTTGATGTATGCGACTTCGACTGGCGTGTTTTGTGCTTTTTCAGAGTTGACCATTCCTTATACAGTAGCTCCAACTTGGCAATGGCATAATCCTTCCGGCAAGTTGGAATACGAGCAATGTTCCAGACTTTTGTCACCTCTTCAATCACATACGATGATGCTTGGCGTGTTGTGAGTCCAAGATTGAGATGATGATGACAGAAAAGCCCTAGTGCTTCACCATTTGATGCAAGGCGGATGCTGGAAACTGCAGTAGTTGGTTCACCCAGGAGATATAGTGCCGACTTACTACGTGTTGTCATGTTTCGCCTACAAAGTGAAATAAAGAACAAATAAAGTTCACACAGTGCGATGGGACATGCGTTAGGCCCATAGGCTATTTCTTAAAATGATAAAATGGTCAATCGCTCATGAAATTCATATTAATTGTAGAAAGTGTTGAGTGATGCAAAATTAATAAGTAGTAAATTGCTTTCAATGCATAAAAAAAATTACAGCAATTGATTTTTTGCGCTGCCTACAAATACAACGAATGACGCAATACAATTTCAACTGGTCAAGGAGCAAAAAACAAAATGAAACGATAAATTTATATTCACTATTCCTGGTTTGAAGATTCCTTTGATTCCTTGTATTGTATTTACTGAGTTGAATTGCAGATAGTGAGACGTTTCTATTGCATTAACTGGTAATTATCTCACAAAACACGCATTAATATTTTGAAAAATGACGTTTATGCTAAATGACGTCAACCAACATGCATCAAAGAATACTTATTACTTAATTAGTTGATGGTTGATATTACTAAACACCTGAATCGACCACAAGGTGAAAGTGTTGATTAGTTTCAATGTTTCATGAACAAGTTTTATAAACTAATTTTTTTTTTAAATAAGCCAAAATAACATTTATAGAACATGCTTGGGCGACCTCTAAACATCAACCAATTGTATAAATATTTTTACACAAACATCTTATCATATAAACGAACAATTCTAGGGGGTGGGAGCACAACATTTCAACTTTTCATTTTTAAGGACCACCCGTAAAGGACAGTTGTAGCAAAAAAAATAATAATAAAATTAAAAAAAGTGCTGATTTAAATGTAAATGTTTTTGATTAGATTGGACTAACTGTAAAAATGTAAGAAGGTAAGAAGTTGTTTGGAGAAGCAGCTTGTACGGCTCGTCATGTTAATTTTAGGAGAGTTTTTCTCCACTCTTGTGCTCATTTACTCCCGCCAAAGCCTCTCTCTCTATATATATATGTATGTATGTGTGTGTGTGTATATATATATATATATATATATATATATATATATATATATATATATATATATTATATATATATATATATATATATATATATATATATATATATATATAGGCATCCTATCCTATATATGTGCTCTTTTACTCCCGCCTATATATATAGGCGGAAATGAGCACAAGTAATATATATACATATATATATATATATATATATATATATATATATATATATATATATATATATATATATATATATATATATATATATATATAGGCATCCTATCCTATATATGTGCTCTTTTACTCCCGCCTATATATATAGGCGGAAATGAGCACAAGTAATATATATACATATATATATATATATATATATATATATATATATATATATATATATATATATATATATATATATATATATATATATATATACAGGGTGCAGCAAATCGACGAATTTGCAAACGTCTGTTAAAAAAAAGACATTGCGTTTTCTTACTTTTACTTAAGTAAACGTTGGCGGTTGCTTAAAATTTTTAAAAACGAATGCATAACTTCAGTAATTTTTTAAAAATAATTAAGCAATTGATAGTTTTTATTTATTATAAAAAAACATATTTATTATAAAAAAACAATAAGTTACTAAAATTTAAAACACTTTTTCAACGACTTTAAAAGAAACAATGCTAATACTTAGTTATTAAGTACGCAACTAAAGAAGGTAATTATGTTTTAGCATGGTTTTTACATGCATTTACATAAGCATGGAAAATTTAGTTAAAATGAATGCATTTTTATTTACTTTTAAAGAAACCATGGTAAAACATTCCTTTCTTCAAAAGCATGCATTTTTTTTTAATATTATTTTTATTGCTAAATTAAAGTAATGTTTACCTGTTTTAAAGTTTTGAAAAAAATTTTTAAGACTTACAGAAATATATATAATTTCATAGAATTTATAGAAGTATTATGTTTATCATAGTTTTCATTTTTTACTGTGCGTTTAACAACACCAATAATATTTCATTATTAAATACTAAATATTATAAATATAATATCTTATTAAGTATTTAATAATAACTTAATATAATAACTTATTTAATACTTATTACACTGCGCAACAAAAAAAAAATTTTTTTGTATCTTTAGCAATTTCATTCAAATTATATGAATTTTGGGCTGAGAAAAAAGAAAATGACAACAAAAATTTTTTATTAGCTCTAGTTTCTGAGATATACAAAAGCAATAAATTTTTATTTCAATTAATTATCAACAGAGCAATATGAAATATAATTTACATATTCTAATAATATTTACAATACATTTGATTTTTTATTACAGATATATTCTAACAGTTTTAAACAAAGAAATCATGTTATGATAAAGATGACTATGGGGTATTGTCATGAGATCGTGATCTGTTTGCTTTCCTTTGTAGACTAGTTCTACATACAAACCAACAGAAATCTGTAAGCATAGCCACATTCCAATGACCCTGATATCTTTGTTCCATTATAGAAATAACTTGGTGAAACCTTTCTCCGTGTTCATCACTAACAGATCCACAACTAAGGAAATGGGGGGGGGGGGGGAAAGGTCTAGGGGTGAGTGGGGGAAATGAATCTTAAGAGACATGTTACATCCAAGTTAATGGTATTTTGCAGAATTACTGTTACTAATTGAATTTAGTTATCATCTCTTTTATTGCCTAAAAATCCACAAATCACTCCCTTAAGAGCTTCCTAAGTTTCCTTTTCTTGCCCCCTAAAAACTTCGTCAAATGCAAGATACTTCATAAGTTGACATATTTGTGGCCCAACAAAAATACCCTCTTTAACTTTTGCATCACTTATTTTTGAAAATTTGTTTCTTAAATACCTAAAAACCTGTCCTTCTTTGTTCATACCTTTGACATAATTTTTTATTAAACCCAAATTGATATGTAATGGTGGAAGAAGAATATCTTTTGAATCAGCAATAAAAGTGGTTCAGCAATAATATTTTATTCGTCTGTGTTGAGATTTCTTGCAGGCCAGTTTTCTTTTATCTAATGTGAACTTCTGTCTCTACTGCCCCACATACACAAAAAGCAGCAGTATTTTGTATACCCTAATTGCATTCCTAAAAGTATAGCAATGACTTTTAGATCACCACAAATTTTCCATTTGTGTTCATTGTAATTGAGTTGAGGAGAACTTTCATGTTTATATAGGTCTCTTTCATGTGAACTGCATGGCCAATAGGAACAGAAGGAAGACGGTTTCCATTGTGCAGTAATACAGATTTCAAGCTTAGCTTAAATGAGTCAATGAATAATCACCTTTGATAAAAACTTAACATCAAATTGGAGAAGATTCCACTGCTTTTGTCTTTAACCTAGAAGTTCTACCTTTTCCTGTGACAAGTCCAGATCTCGAACAAGATCATTTAATTCTGTTTCAATCTGTGTGGCACTCAATCTGTGTGGCACATCATCTGTTAACACAAAATCAGGGTCATTTGATGTGGATAGGTTGTTTTCTTCTTTTTCTTCTATTTCTACTTCATTTTTTTCTTCTAACTCACAACTTTGTGGTGGAGTAGGAACTGGTAAACTATCCGAATGTGGAATAGGTCGAATGACAGATGGAAGATTCAGATATTTAACTGTTCCTATTTTCTTCATTGACAAGCCTGCCTTAATGAGTAAATAGCAGTCATCAGTATGGTTTTTAGGATCCCTCCACGCCATAGAAACAGCAAAACCGAGAGATCTTTTTTTATTTTTCAACCATTTTCGTAGTGTAACCAAACAAAAGCTACAGTATATATGTGGAGCCCATGACTTATCCTGGTCTATCCTACCTTCATATCGAAGTAATGCTGGTAAGCAGTCTTTACAAGAGGTGTCCTTTTCTGTGAGGAAAGTGTAATTTCAAAATGTAACAAAAATTGTCCACTAAATTTACACACTTCCCTTCCATGTTGATTTGTCAAATTTTACACTAGTAAATTAAAAAAAAAAACTAAGAACAAATTAGACCAGAAACTTTAGCAAACACACATAACTAATATCACTAATATCAAGTTTTAAACATGAATAAAACATTATGGATAGTCATAAACAATATTTTTTTTTTCAAAAAATGAAAATTTATACCCTTGAGAGAAAAATTTGGCTTTTACTTTTTTAACTAAAGCTAATATGTCATTTT
This sequence comes from Hydra vulgaris, assembly GCF_038396675.1. Lineage (NCBI taxonomy): Eukaryota > Metazoa > Cnidaria > Hydrozoa > Anthoathecata > Hydridae > Hydra > Hydra vulgaris. The sequence continues at coordinate 28,814,718 of NC_088928.1, read as the reverse complement.
TAATGTCGTTTTTGAATTCAGCAGGTGGAAATACATAAGAAATAACTAATTTTGGTTTCGAAACAAAATCACTGTTGTGCAGTGTTATTATGTTATTATTTTTAAATGTTTTAAAAAAGAAATGTCAAAACAACTTTTATTTTATTTTTAGTTTCCTTTTATTTTAATTTCTTCAAGTTTTTTAATAAATAAATAAATTTAGCGAACTAATTTGAGAAAAATTCACTATTTTGTATTAACGGATAACAATTTACAGTTATATTGTATATAAGTTATCATTAATCTGCACACACTTTGCAAATGCGTGAAAAGTTGTTTTGAATTAATAAAAAAAATAATAAATTATCTTTGATAATCATCTTTGATATATTTAATTATCATATATCTTATTAACTAGAATAAAAGTTATTTGAAAATAAAACTCCCTTATAATAAAAAATTATTTAAATTAAAAAAAAAAATTTGAATGAATTAAAAATAAAACTGGCTTATTCATGGCCGGGTTTCAAAGTGCACAACCATCTTTTTCTAAAAAAAGTTAACTAGAATTCTCTTGAAAAAAAGAAAAAAAAACGGGTTTTAAGGTGCACAACCATCTATTTCTAAAAAAAGTTATTTAGAATTCTCTTAAAACAAAAACAAAAAAAAAAGGCCTTTCGAAAAGAAAGTGGGGAAAGGGGCACATGCCCCCCATCCCTCGCGTTGTCGGCCCTGTTGTTTGACTGTTATTCATCATTAAATAAAGAAACGAGCATCAACCTTAATTTAAAAAAAAAATTTGTCGCGCCCTGATATATTTTGCTGACCTGATGCCAACCTCTAAAAGACTAAGGTCAGCAAATTATTGAAATTATTGCCAACCTCATTTATCCTAATTTTGAGGGCTGTATATATCTATATTTATGTGTGTGTGTGTGTATGTGTGTGTGTGTGTGTGTGTGTGTGTGTGTGTGTGTGTGTGTGTGTGTGTGTATATATATATCTTAATTAGTTATCCTAAGGTATTATCTTTAATAATCTTAAACTAAAGTCATCTTAAAAGTCAACCTTCAATGAAGCATCAAACTGAAATAAACATCTGCAGATGCTTTAGTTTTTTTGATTGATACAACACTGATTAAGGGTTTGGGTTTGGGCAGGTTCTATCTAGATATGAAAAACCGTTATTACAGCAAAAAATAAGTTTTTTCTTTTTTTTTTAAATTATTAGAATTTTAGCAATTATAAAAAATGTATTTGCAGGTCTCCCACATAATATTTTTGAATTTCTCTTTTTTTTGAAAAACTCAAGTATGAAAAAAAAAATTAAAAGTTATTGGGTCATAGTATTCTTAAAGAGCGAAAATCTTCATCTAAAAAACAAAAATTATGTTATAGATACAAACGTTTATACAAAGATACTAACATTTGCATTATTGATTAAAATTTTGGCTGTGTTTCTCCCATTATTAATTTATTTTCTAATTTTATCAGTGCATTATTAATTTATTTTATAATGTGAGAGCTGACTTAACAATACTTGGTGTAGTTAAGGCAATTTTAAAATATTATAGCGTCTGTATGATATTTTGTTGACTATGACATATTTTTGTTAAATAATCAGGTCTGTGAATTATGAAAAAACGAAAAAAATTAAAATGATAAATTTTGCGGTATCATAAAATATAAATGTTTATAGCAAAAAATCCCAGACCAAAGATTCTTTTTTTTTTTAAATCTTCTTAAAATCATAATCCCTTGTTCAAATTTTAATAAGATTTCAAATAAATACATTTTTTAGGTGAAACGAACATTATAGTTTAACAATATGATCATTTATTGGCTATTTTTCTTAATTGCTCTTTCTTGGAATTCTAGTATTTTTTGTAAAAATTGATAGAAATATTGTGTTTTATATGTTATATATGTTAATATACTATATATGTTAATATACGTCAGAACTGATTAGAAGTAGGATCAATAGTAAATTAAGAACCTTTTTCAAAAGATTTTAACTAAATTCATGTTAATGCCGATGAGAAGAATTGATCTAAAGACTCCAAAATGGTGTTCTTTAGATTCACTGTTTCGGGTAGTAAATAGGTTTTGAAAATTATATAAAAAAGAGAAAAGTTTCTTTAAATATTAAAAAAACCTGAAGCAAAAAAAATTATACCATTTAAAGCTATTGTTTGGACATAATACGCTGATAAAACCATGCTAATTCCAAATAAAAAATTCGAATAATTTGTAAATTGCCTTAACTACACCGAGATAAGAGATTAATATATTTCTTAAAATCCATGATATTCTTAATACCAGAGACATGATGCCAATCAGTACAAATGTCAGCATCCCCAGATGCTAACCACAAATTTTGAATCTATTTCAGAACCATGCATAACCCACTCTGTGGTAATCTTTTCACAAAAACTATCAGTGCTTGATACCTTCATGAAATCCGTACACAATCTTTGCGTATGGACCTCATGAAGATATCAAGCACTGACAAACAATGAACATTGTGTATTAATCATGAGATCAATACAAAATGATGGTGACAAGCAATGAACATTGTGTATTAATCATGAGATCAATACAAAATGATGGTGACAAGCAATGAACATTGTGTATTAATCAATACATAATGTATATATATATATATTATTTTATAATAATTAAATTTGTTTCTTAAAATATTTTAAAATTCCAATTTTAAAATTAGAGTTATAAATAAATAAAAAAAAACCATGACATTTAAATAATAATGAACCACAAAAAAAAACTTCAAGAAAAACTCAAACCTTGAAGTAGAATTTACAGCCTTAGCAAGTTCATAAATATTCTTTTTTTGCGCTTCAGGCTCATTTTCAACTAAAGTATAATTGTTAAACAATCAAAAAAAATTATTGCCGAAGCAGCCCTTACTTTTTTGAATATAAATAAAACAAATAATAAACACTTCTTTATACAAAATTATTAAATAAAATAATTTAAAACTCATAGAGAAATTAATATAATGCTTTCTAATTCTTGGAATCCCACTGTTGTCCATATTTTTAAATGTTTTTCTATTAAATACAGCTGGTCAAATATTTGCTTTGTAACCATTTATCTTTTCTTTATTGTATATAAAAAATAATTTTGTTGTATGTTCTTAAATGATATGTATCTCTTCACATTCAGATTTCTCATACCATTTAACCTTTTAAGTGTATTTTCTAAGTAAGGCGCACACACATATACATAGTTTTTAAGCTTTAATTAGGCCATGCTATCTAAGGCGCAGATCCAGACCATCTGGTAAGCGGGGGGGGGGGGGGGGGGGGGGGCAATATTTGAGTTTTATTTGTCATGATAGAGATTAATGTGTAATTAATAATGTGCTCAGGTAATTAGTGAAGTCTGTGCATCTTATAAATATATATATGGCAAGATTAAAAAAATCCAAAAAAATGTATAAATGGTCAGGGGAAAATTTAAAGCCTCTGAATCGAAACTGACAACAGTGCACTAAATCATGATGATATCGAAAATATATGGTTAGGTGAAAAACAAAGAATTTTATAAAATATCTTATAAGATCTAAGTTTATGGAAAAGGTGCCATGTTAATTTGTTTTGATCTTAAAGCAACTTTTTTTTAATGCTTTATTTTTCTACCATTTACTCAAAAATATGGAAGTAAATTAGGAATAATTATAGAAATGATCAATGTGGAATAGATAAGTATAGAAATGGTCAATTAGGTGGAGACTCTTATTTTAAGGGTCAAAGACAGCTTACACTTGTTTAACTGTCAACAATTTTTATATAGTAAAACTTTTAATATTAATATTTAAGAGTTTTTAATTTAACATTCAAGAGTTTTCTGGTGGAACAGTTTACCATTCACCTTTAAATAAGATTTTAGTTTTTTCTTATAATTGTTGTATTTTTTTCATCACAGATTATATTTGAAAGTATATTTCAAAGTTTAGGACCATAGTGGGATAATGCTTGATTACCCAAACGATTACTGCATCTTTTTTCCATTAACTTTAGTGTTCTTTCTGACATAATAAACTAAATGAGTAATGAACTAAATTGCATAATGACATTCGTGCTTCCAGAATAATAGATTTGTGCATTATTAAAAGGACCTTGAAATAGATCTTTTCTCTAATTTTCAGCCAATTCAAATTGTTAAATTCCTGGTTACTTATATGATTTTCTATTCCAGTTTTAAATACTAGTTTTGCTGAACAATTTTGAACAGACTACAGTTATTTTAATAGTGTCTTTTCAATTCCAAAGTAGAGGGAGTTGCAATAATCTAGCTGTGCAAATATTAGTGAATATAACATGGTGCACAAGTCTTTATGCGATTAGAATTGTTTTATTTTGGATATTTTGCTCAATATATTGTAGCAGTTTTTAACAATCTTACTTATTTGTGTTTCAATTCATTGTCAAGTATCTCACCTAAGCTTTTTGCTGAGTCAACAAATCTAAGGCATTCCTTGTTAACAAAAGTATCTTTAATAACAACATCTTTTTGAATGCTAAGTAGTGCCATAATTAATTTTTGTTTTCGATTGGTTAATACATATAATATGTATATATACATACATATATATATACACATATATATGCATATATATATATATATGTGTGTGTATATATATATATAAATATATATATAATATATATTATTTATATATATATATAAATATATTTATATATATATATATATATATATATATGTATATATATATATGTATATATATATGTATGTATGTATATAACAGGTGATGCGGAAGTTATCGGACAAAATAAAAACGTCAATAACTTATTTATAAATAAAAAAACAAACTACTATTATATTTTTTTTAAATAAAACATTTATCTTTTAATAAAAATATATTGTTTTTTATATGAAAAAACACCACCATCTGCAATTGATCTCAATTTTGCTCTGACGCCTTTCATATGCGACTGTAAAAAGTTTAAATCAATTTCTTGTAGTTTTAGTTTAATGCGATCAATCAAAACTTGCTCTGTTGAAGCTTGTAAATTTCCCTCGTAAACCTTCTGTGCCAAATGTCCCCAAAAATTTTTAATTGGTCGTGTTGAGGCACATTTAGGGATTGGATTCTTTATCAACGTAATAGACATATTGGTCCATCCAATTTAGAGAATCTTTAGAATAATGAGAACTTGCTAAATCTGGCCAAAATAAATAGTTAAAGTCTCCATGATACTTGTGAATAAATGGAAGAATTCCTTTTTCTAGACATTCATTAATATAGATTGATGAATTGATCGCTACAGCCTTGGAAGTGCTAAACAATGGCTCGGACATACCACGGTTGAACAGTTTCAAGTCTTTTTAGGTTATCATATATTGTACTTCGAGCAAATCCTTCCTTTTCAAAATGATTTACGATTTATTTATTTTTTATATTAGGTTTATTTACAAAAAACATTTTTAGTCGCTTTCGAAAAGATTCTCATTCAGCTGCATTTAACCTCATTTTAAATAATTGTGTTTCAAATAATAAAGTTTATATTTTATAGAACGTTTATGCCTACGCATAAAACCACAAAAACTAATTATTATGCTCAAATAATGAAATTAGGATTTGTCCGATAACTTCCGCATCACCCGTTATATATATGTATGTATATATATATATATATATATATATATATATATATATATATATATATATATATATATATATATATATATATACATAATTAAATGACAAATAAACTAAACTTTATGCATTACATAAAATTTTTTTGAGAAATTGTTTATTTTGACTTTGTTTACAAGCAGTAAGTTACATTGTTTATTCTTAAGATGATGATTTTAAGCTTTATATTTACAGCTGAATGTACTTATATTTTAATTACCATTTTCCTTTCATAATAATTTTATTTTGTGTTGTTTTATTGTTACAATTTAAGCATTGTTATCTATATGAGTAGTATATATAAGTATAGCCTACTATATTTCTATACTTTTATTTTTTATTTATTTCAATTCACCTCAAGGTGAATTTGAGTGCGGTACTACCAGGGACGTGGTGGGGATCAAACATCACAAAATAAAATTATTTTAAAAACAACTTAATTATCTAACAATATTTTAGACATCTAAACAACATATGATGGCTGTGTAGATATCTAAATTACTTATAAATTAATAAAGAATTCTAAGTAAGCTCTTGACCAACTTGTCTAAAGGTTTCATTGAAGTTTGGCAGTTTGGTCTTCTCCATAAGCTTGAAAAAAACTAATTATTCCTATACTTCGACTAAATCGATTTTTAGTCGACTTCGAAAGTCAATTTCGAAAGTCAAATTATTTAATAGTCGTAATAACACTAATATATAATATATATATTTTTTTTGTAACTCACCTCTCCAAGGTCAAGAAGGTCACTACAGAAGAGGAGGCTATAACCCTCTCTTAACTCTATAACTCGGAAACAGGAACCTTGACGAACAAGGCTGCTGCGCGGAGAAACAAGTTAAACGCTGTACTAACAGGGACATGGTGGGAATCGAACTCGGAACCTCTCGCTTATGAAGCGAGCGCTCTACCACTACACCACTACAGCATATATATATATATATATATATATATATATATATATATATATATATATATATATATATATATATATATATATATTATATGTATATATTATATATATATACACATATATATTATGATTTACTGCAAAAAAAATCTAATTGCAAAAAACAAATTTTGCCAACCCCCCCCCCCTCATCTCTGGTGCCACTTTGCAGTAATGAGGGGGGGGGTTGTTATTTTTTTTAAACATATCTCAAATTTAATCATTATCTCATAACTTTCTCATTTAAAATAGAATAAGTTACTGTTATTGTTTACAGCTCAAGTTATAATTTGAAATTTAAGTTGCAGTTATAGTGTAATGAGCAGGTAACGTATTTAATACTATTAAGATATTACTTTTAATAATTGTTTTTACTTAATATGATACTTAAAAAGTAAAAGTAAAAAAGTAAGAGTAAAAACCCAAATATTACAATATTTAAACACTTTAATTAGTCATAGAAAACTATTTAATATGTTCATACTGACGATAAAACATGTGTTATTTTTAAAGAGTATTTAATTGTTATTCTTAGTTAGAAGCTATATTATACATCCATTCAGTAAATCAAATTAAATATAACTTTAAAATAATATTAGCTTCCACGCAGAGATTTAAAGTAATTTAAATTCAAAAGCATTTTATGTTGAATTAAAATCTCTGCGCAAAAGAGCAAATGATCATACTTCAAGTCAAAAGATAAATTGAGGGTGATGTACTTTACCCCTGATTACCTTTAAAACCCCTATTAAAAACTTAGACAAACATTACTTTTAAGAATGGCCAATAAATATGCTAAATTAAAAAAACAAAAAAAATTAACAAAAAAAAAAACAAATCACGAAAATATTTTTGTTAAGAAAAAACAAATTGTGAAGGTGTGAAAAGCAATCACGATTTGTGATTGCAATACGCCTAATAAAGAAAAAAGTATAGAAAATGTCTATATGGAATAGACTTACAAAAACCCATATTTTTACATATTCGGTCAGTTAGTATACATATAATATATTTTTTTAATCATTAAGTTTACCGTAGTTACCTCTTTTATTTAAAACACACCTTAAAGCACTGTGAAAAATATTGACCTTTTGTAAAAGTTGAATGAACAGAATTGCTAATATTGAAATTGAAATAAAAAATAAAATAATATTAAATATGCTTATTAGATGCTTAAAGCTTTGTATTCAAATGTTATTGTATATATAATATTTTATATTATATATAGAAAATGACTATTTAAAAATAATAATTAAGAATAATAAGCGTAATTACTGTTATGTTAATTTTGCTATGATAATTTGTGTTTTAATATATATGTAATAATAATAATATAAATTTAATATGTGCTAAAAAAAACCAAACTAAATTAAAGAAAAAATCAAAAATAAACAAATCTTAAACTGAAAAGAAAAAAAAAATCTTAACGAGTAATAAAACAAATAAAAGATAAACCAGTAAAAATAAAAGCATAATATAAATATAATCTTATAAATAAGAGACATCTTAATTAATAGCTCAAACCTTATAACTCTTTTAATTTAAAAGTGTCTCAATTAAAGGTTTAAAGCTAATAATTTTTCATATAGCATGATGCTATTGTAGAATGTTTGAGGTACGACTGATAGTTAGTGACTAACTATAAGTTAGTCACTAAGAATGTTTGAGGCACGACTGATAGTTCAATATTAGATGTGGGTTTAAATCTCACAAAAAAATCTTCTTTTTTTTAATGTTTTATTTGCTTAGTAGACAATAAATTAGTAGACATTAGAAAATACCGAAGTTTCAAATATTTAAATAATTAAGTTTCAAAGTAATCAAGCTTGGATTAACTAACTTTAAAACTTCAATCTTTTCTGAATTTTTTGAAGTGAAACACTTTTAAATTAAAAAAAAAAACAATAATTTTATACTTTTATTTTTTCTAGTTTATCTTTTATTTATTTTATAATTTATTAAGACTTTTAGCCTTTAAATTTTGTTTATTAGTTTTAACTTTTCTCTTCAGTTTATGGGATGTTTATTGTTATTTTTATGTTAATTTTAGTTAATAGAGAAAAGTTTATTCTAAAGATATTTTTTTGAGAAGGCTTTTTAAGACTGATATTCAGACAAACATTTAACAGAAACTATTGATATTTTTTTTTAACATAAGGGGAATTCCGCATCATGTGAAACCACCCATCTGACATCACCGACTCGGATTTTGATGAAAATTGGCTCACATATTGGACATATGGACAGAAGAAAAACATGCAAATTTTTTTGACTTCAATTATTTCCTGAAATATGATTTTAAATTCAATAAATTTTTTTGAGGTCAACTATTTCCTGAGATATGACCTTTCAAAGTTTTGACCTTTTCACTTGAATTTGGTTATTTAAAATGTCATCACTTTTTTTCTATTATACTTAGGAAGTTGATTTTGGTGGCAAACAGAAGCTCTTTCACAGACGAACAACTTTATGTCCATACAAAAAAGTGATAAGTTTAATAGAAAAAAAGTTATTGGTCATTTGGTCATTTGACCTTTGACCCTGGTCGATGGCAAAGGTCAAAGGTCATAATTTTTTTTTTACATGCTGCTTTTTCTATTGTGGATGCCCCATAAAAAAATCTTTTTGGGATTCCCATAAACAGCTTTGGGATTAATATTAAAGTATAAGTAGGTTCTAAAAATTTAATATTTATCAGACTTACAAATGCAGTATTTTGAGTTCGTTTTCTGTAAATAGCCTATTGTAGATATATATTATTATTTACTTTTTTCCTTTTATTTTCTAAGTTGTAATTTAATTACTAGTACTATATATACATACTAAGTCAGTACTAAATTATATGAGGCTTAAAGCTATATATATTTATATTAAAATAATCAATTAATTTCCATTGAATTAGTCGTCAAAAGACAACTTAAGAAGAAATTTTTACTAATTTTCGAATTAAATTTAGATTAAAAATGGCATTTCAAGCGCAAGTAAAAGAGTAAAAGAAAAGACAACACTATTAATCCTTTCCAACACCATGAGAAAAAGCAATATAAAACCTTGAGGGTAGTTACTAGTCAGTAGGTAACTATAAATCCCTCAAAACTTACGGCTGGAGTAAATTATGTGATACTTGCCAAAAGTGGATCACTAGCTTAGAAATAGGATTATGTGATGATGAAAATTCTGCAAATTTTAATACAGAGTCAGATTCTCAAGTCAGTTTCAGATCTCAAGTTATTTGTAGTGACAAGGGAGATGAAAATTATTAGTGCCAGGAAGAAGAAATTTCAATTTTTAATAAATCCTTGTTGTTATTGGGTGAGTCAACCTTGGATAAACGCAAGTTACAAACTCTTAAAAGTTATATTCCGGAGAAAAAGAAAAAGCTTAAAAAACTTGTAAAAAGGAAGTTAAACCTTTTATCATCTAATTCAGATACTATTGCCATTGATACTTCAGACGATGATGAATACGAAGCAATTAAAAAAGTTTTCAACAGATGTGCTGATGATATATGGATGATTTACAACTAGAAGATGAACTAGAAACCCTTATTAGGAACTACAAACATGCTTTGGCTAAATTCCAATGCAATCCTTTCTTTCCAGCATGTCCTCTAGGCGAGTGTAAAAATTGCCTAGAAGTTGCTATGCTAAAGGAATGGCTGTTGCAATGCTTTGAAATTAAAGGAGTTTGAAAGAAATTGAGTATAAACAGTGGATTACAACAGATAGGTCCCAGCTTCAAACCTTTATACAGTCCACTGATGAGTTTATCGAAAGATTTTTAGGGAGCATGAAAACACTTACGAGACATGATTTATTGCTCAAGAGCAGGCAAAATATTTAGACTGGAAGAAAAACAATTAATCTGATGGAGAATTTCTGGTTATTGGTGATTTTTCAAAAAATTACGTATTTATCATACATAGTCAAATAGAGAAATAGTCAAGCAACTTTACATCCTTTTGTTTTTTATTATAAATATGATAAAAACTTATGTCATGGAAGTTATGTGCTGCTTTTGGAATATAATACTCATGACACAATTACAGTTCATCTTTTCAGCATAAACTCATTATTTTTTTAAAAGTTAAATTTGAAGTATTAAAAAATAACATATTTTAGTGATAGCTGTGCAGCACAATACAAAAACTGCAAGAATTCAGTAAATCTGTGCTATCACAAAGAGGACTTTGGTATTCCAGCCGAATGGCATTTCTTTTTCACAAGTCATGATAAGGGCCCTTGTGATGGAGTTGGAGGATCTGTTAAACGTAAAGCGGCAAAAGCAAGCTTACAATGTCCATACCACGACCAAATAATGACCACTTATCAATTATGTATGTTTGCTAAAGAAATATCCATGGAATTTTTTTAGAATACCTCACTGCAAATAATTGGCAAATCAAATCCACAATATTGAAGGAAAGATTTTCGAATGCTAAAATGATTCCTGGTACCCAAAAACTTCATTGCTTTAAACTATTATCTACGAATGAAATTCAAGTACAAGGATATAGTTACAGTTCTGTGTCAAGAATTGAAAAAATTACTTCACAGAATGTTAGTTAGCTCAACTTTAGTTCAATTACTGGTTACATGGTTGTAGAGTATGATGAACATTGGTGGATAGGTTGTGTGTTGGAGAGCAATCCAGAAAAAAGAGAAGTAACCATGAACTTCCTTCACCCTCATGGTCCAGGTCAATTTTTCTCCTTCTGAGATCCTCCAGATATTTTTACCCTTGATTTGAATGATCTTCTGCTTGCAGTCAAACCCAAAACTACAACTGGTCAATCATACTTCATTACTTCTAAGGAGTCTAAAGGAGCAACCAAAGCACTAAACTTGCATCATTGTTAACTATTATAGCTTTTTTTAATTTATTATTAGCAAATATGTATTGCAATGAAAATGGTGTAAATTTTATACTACATTCAGTACTGTACTGCCATGTAATAAAAACTGCTAAATAAAGCATTTTTGTTACTTTTCAAAAATATGTATATATAGACCAAGTATCACCAAATTATAGTATACTTGGTATACGGTAGATATTATATAACCTAGGGCCTATGTTCAACAAATTACCTTAAAATACAGTATAATTATTTAAATATTATTTAAATATTAAATTTTTATTTAAATATTAAATATTATTTAAATATTAAATTATTATTTAAATATTAAATTTTTAGAACCTACTTATACTTTAATATTAATCCCAAAGTTGTTTATGGGAATCCCAAAAAGATTTTTTTATGGGGCATCCACAATAGAAAAAGCAGCATGTAAAAAAAAAATTATGACCTTTGACATTTGCCATCGACCAGGGTCAAAGGTCAAATGACCAAATGACCAATAACTTTTTTTCTATTAAACTTATCACTTTTTTGTATGGACATAAAGTTGTTCGTCTGTGAAAGAGCTTCTGTTTGCCACCAAAATCAACTTCCTAAGTATAATAGAAAAAAAGTGATGACATTTTAAATAACCAAGTTCAAGTGAAAAGGTCAAAACTTTGAAAGGTCATATCTCAGGAAATAATTGAAGTCAAAAAAATTTGCATGCTTTTCTTCTGTCCATATGCCCAACATGTGAGCCAATTTTCATCAAAATCCGAGTCAGTGATGTCGGATTTGACCAAAAAGTAGTTCCACTTGAGGTGGAATGCCCCATAAGTGATTGTAGGATTAAAATTTAGACAAAAAAACATCTTGACCTTGATGCCAAAACAGTACGTTATTTGTTACTTTTTAACAATACATAGCACTATTTCCTAAATGATATCTAACTCATCTCGTAGCTTTTAATATTTCAAGTCAAAAGTAATAATAATGATTTAAAAATTTTTTTGAGAACTGAGAGCTGCACAAGTTTATGGCTCAAGCTCTAAAAAAAACTAATTGCTTTGCAGCTACTCGGCTCTGGCTACAATTGCCTCTAGACACCCTTTCGCAACTAGAAAACTTATTTTTTTATATAGAAAAGCATTTTAAGAATCCTTTGAAGAATTTTGTTTTAACCTATTTTATGCTCAGCAATATATACTACTATTTAATATTTAGCCTATAAGAAAAATATATTTTATATACAATATAATGCCTTTTAAAAATACCTCAACTAGAAAAATATACTTATAATAATATTAAAGCTATTATTTTATTATTAAATGTTTATATTTGTTATTTTGAATACTATTTCTTTTTAGAAACAAAATTAACCATAAACCAGTAAGTTAACCAAGTTAAATGTAAACATAAAGATTTTATACATCAATTTTAAATATAAATTTAAGAATAAAATATTCTAAAATACAACATAATCAGTTAATGAGAAGTAAAAAAAATAATGATGAAAATACTAATAATATTTTTCAAGAATTTTAAGTAAAGATGGAATTTTTTCAAATATATATAATCAATTGGGGACTTTTCCAGAAATATAAACATGAAACATGCCTCTATTTAAAAAATTAAAAAAACATACCATTGTCAAGAAAAATCTTTAGCTCTTTACAGCACTCACTTGACATAACAATGAAGATTATAACTTTTTTTTTTGCTTATTTTTATAAATTTAAATATATTAATAACAAAATTTCTAAATGTGAATATATATATATATATATATATATATATATATATATATATGCATATATCATATGTCATATATCCTAATTATATATATTTTTATATATACAGATCTCGGTAGGAAGCGAAAGCTTTAGCTCTCATCAACACACCCCTTAACAGGTTTACAGGAGCAATTTACGGCTCTCTTAAAAATATAATTTTTTCTCTTAAAAGTATAACTATTGTTATAACTAAAATGAAAAACACAAAAAGTCATTTTTAAAGTTAAAAAAAAAAATTATTTGCGATGCTTCTTAAATAGCACAACTGTTGCAAAAAAAAAAAAAAAGAGCCATGATTGAAATGCATATGTTTTTGATTAGATTTTTTGATAAATATAAAATTATTACACTCTAAATTAAATTGATAAAATATTAAATTACAGTGTAATAATTTTTATTTTATGTAATGAATTATGTAAATTAAACACTTTAATATATTATTCACTTTTATTGCACAATTTTTAATTGTTGTAATAATTGTTAAAATGCCTGCATTTAATTACAATAAGAAAATATAAAACATTTTTTATAAACAGTAAAAACTTTTATAGCTCTTTTCAAATTTTTTTATTAAATAAGTAATTTTGTTAATAAATAAATGGATAACTTTAAATAATTAAGGTATTAGCCAGGAATATATTTTTTGCTGTGTTTTTGCAATATATTTATTATTTTTGTTCGATAAAGTTATTAAAATTGTCCTGTTATTTCACAGGGACCTCCTGTATATATATATATATATATATATATATATATATATATATATATATATATATATATATATATATATATATATATATATATATATATATATATATATATATATATATATATATATATATATATATATATATATACATTCCTACAGTTTGACATCTAAATTTACTATTTGTGGTAAAAAGCAGCTCTACATTTTCTTTTTAACAGAACCGTGGAACTTACTTCCAATTGAAGTTGTAACAGCAAAGTCGGTTAAATTTGTTAAAAGAGCTCTTGATTGCTGGCTGAGTAGCAATCAAGCATAACTGTAGTTATAGTGTGTGCGAGGTCACACTCACTGAATTTGTCAAGCACACCATTAACTTCTATTACTACTACTACTACTACTACTACTATTGTTATCTATTATTTGATTCTTTGTGTTTAAAAAAGACAAAATTATGTTAAAGCCATTAAATTCAACTGAGGACACTAATTAAACTTATCATTTTTTAAAAACCATAAAAGCGCTAACTAATAGACTGGAATGTTTTTAAAACATTCAAAAACAATAAATCTATTGAGGTTCTAGCCTTTCTTTCTGTTTTTTTGCTAGATTTTAACTATGCTTAACTGCTTTAAAAAAAATGTAGAAGTAATCAAAATCACATTGATTTTTGTCAACCAACAGAACTATAAATAGAAGAGACAAGTGATGAACGGGTAATTGGGATTGTAGAAGCAAGATGTTGGGACAATATTCTTAATTTGAAAAAATGCAATAACTGATACTAAAACAAAATAGTCAAACATTTTACTTTAATAATAGATTATTAATTTATAGTTATAATAAATATATAAATTATATGTTAAATATGTAAACATATGTTTTAAGTACACATATATAACATATAATTTTTAAATGCATATATATAAAGTATATGTGATCATATATATTATATATGTGTGCATATCATATACTTTAATATAGTATATATGCACAAATATTTATATATATATATATATATATATATATATATATATATATATATATATATATATATATATATATATATATATATATATATATATATATATATGTATATATATATATATATATATATATATATATATATATATATATATATATATATATATATATATACATATATATAATATTATAATATAATATATAATATTAGGTATAATACTTCTATTCTTTATAAATACTAATTAGGAACTTTATATTATATTATATTTTTTTATTATCTATTATTTTATTATTACTTATTATATTATCATTTATTATATATATATATATATATATATATATATATATATATATATATATATATATATATATATATATATATATATATATATATATATATATATATATATATACATATATATATATATATATATATATATATATATATATATATATATATATATATATATATATATATATATATATATATATATATATATATATATATATATATATATATATATATATATATATATATATATATATATATAGTATAATAAATATACTTTACATATATATTTATATAGTCATGATAATAAATAATATTGATATTATAAAGATATTTTAAATTTTTAGTTATATTATAAATTTCTAACATTCTTTATAAATTATAAGTTATACGTTCTAAAGATAGTTAGAGTTTAATTAAATAAATAGTTTTAACATAACTGAAAAGATAAAATGGAAAAAAGAATAAAATAATTAAGATAAATCTCTGTTTTGGAAAAATACTTTATGATATATAACAGGTGTCAACCTCAATTTTTAGAACTGTTTTTTAAAAATAACATGTTTTTTGTCTGTAATTATTTCCACTTGTCTTCCTAATACCGCCGTTTTTAATACAGGGGCGCAGGAGACCGATACTATTTTTGTGGGCGCATGATCTTTAACTACTTTTGTAGGCGCATGATCTTTACTATTTTTGTGGGCGCATTGTCTTAACATTTTTGTCTCTATATTAGGGTAATACATATTTTATCGATTTTTGATATTGAACTCTCACCTTGATTTGAAAAAATACCATTTATATAAAAATAAGTTTGAGCTTAAAAAAGTATGTGTTTATTATTTTTTGGGTTCTCACCCACCCGGATAAACTTAGCCTAAGATTTGGAAACAAAAATGCTTAGTTGGCATAGACGAAAAACTAAAACTAAACTCTGATTTTTGCACTCGTTTGCTTGAGAACTATGTTACTAATGTGCATGTTGGTAACATGCACATTATGAAATATGAAATATGAAATGAGAAACAGGATCTATTTTGAGGTAACAATCCAGATCTTATTGCTGTTACAATTCTGTATCCGTAAGACTGATGAGCCGAAAGATCCTTATTGTCTGGCAAAACAATAAGTGGTTCACCTAAAGTTACTTTTTCAAAGATTTGTTTGCGACCAGATCTGCAACCGTATCAAGCAGTTTTCCTAAAAATTTACAAAAATTAACTACCCTTGTTTTAAAACTAAACATAAACAGGAAAGGACGGCACACTCTACAATATCATCCACTGTCTAAAATATTTAAAAATCGACTTTTTTTTTAAAAACAACTTTTGCAAAAAACCCTTTTGTGTTTATTTTTATACCTTTTTAAACAAAAATTATATTTTTATAAAGTTCAACACTATTTACAATTTTTTTTCTATATTTATGTCATTTTCTTGTTCAAAACCAAGCAAGACATCTTTTTTTTTTGTTTTTTTTTTCCAGATTCAGGTTCCCAATAAAACACTTCACCAAAATGAACTCCCCTTCCTTTGAAAATTTGATGAAAATATGAAAAAATGACTCTACCGTCACGTTCTCTGTATAAAATATGAAAAAAGTGCCAAATTTTTGTAAAAATACCCTTCGCAAAAACTCACTTTCTAAGTAAATTTTTATGACTTTTTGATATTAAATTTTTTTAAAATTCAACATAGCAATTATTATGTTTAATAAAAATTTAAAAAAATATTTTTTTTGGAAACATTTAATTTCCCCTATGTTAATAAGTCATTTTTTAGTCATTTTTCCGTTCTAAACAACGCTGACCCACCCAGCATGACATTATTTTAAAATTTTTTTATTTTACAGATTTGGAATCCCAATAAAATGCTTCACCAAAAGTAACCCTGCCGGTTTATGTTTTAAGTTTTATTATGATTACAACAGTTTTACAAACGGTAATAAAAGATTTGAAAATAAGATAAAATATCTATAAATGTTGTTTAAATGTAACTATTTTTTTGTGTGTTTTGCTTTGTTACTTTTTGTTCTTTTTTTTTACATTTATTTTTTTGGCCTTTGTCACTCTCCTCGATTTATTCTTTATTGTTTTATAAAGAGAGGTTGTAAGAGAGTGAACGCGTAAAGTAGTTAAAGATCTCCTACTTCTTTTTTAAAAATAAATTTAGCGTTGCGTAACTTATGGACGAGTTATATTAAAATAAGTACAAACTTATGGACGAGTTATTTAAAATAAATTACAAACACAGGTGTAGTAAAAGTGTGCGTATAAAAACTGGCACGCAAAAATGTCATTCTTTTTAAAAATTGTTAATTTTTGAATGTGATGCTTAAACATAAATAGAATCAATGTGAAAACAGTATTGTTAGATTAAAAATATAAACTAACCTAACTACGTTAAATCGTTACCAGGCTAATCTTTTAAACAACACTTTAATTTTGCCAAACATATCTTCAAGATTCCAGTTGTAAAATGACTTGGTAGTAAAAATTATTAAAAGCATTAAATCTTTGCAAATTTCGCCTATTACTTGATGAAATTAAAGAAAAATTTTCTGATCTGCCGTATAAAAATGTCTGTTGTTTATATAGGGAAAGGGCATTCTTAAACGTTTTGGTCACGGTATCGATATTAAAACAGTGTTTGTTATCAAAACGTTTCAAATAACCCGAGTTTAACATTAGCACTTGATTACAAAAATTTTATTTTGCAAGAGGTATGACAGCGTATCTTAACAATCTCAACACAATTTTGCTAGGACAAGACAGGACTGCACTTTTGACTTTAGAAAATAAAATTTCTTTTGAAACTCAAATATCTATACTATTTTAAGAAATTAGTAATAGGCACTTTAGTCCCTTTCATAAACTTTAGATATAATTAACCTGAAATGTTACTTTTAATTTTATTGCATTTAAAATGTTAATCTTGTTTCAAAATGGGTTCAATCAATTTTGTAGTACTTTTGGTTATTAAGAAATTTGCATTTTTATACTTCATGATTTGACATATTTTAGACAAAAAAAACCGTAATTTTAAATTCAGTTTTTTTTTAATTATTATTTTTTTTGTCATTAGCGTAAATGACAAAAACTTTAAGCAACAACTTAAGGCAATAATCAATCTGTTATTTTTCATGCATAAACT
Organism: Hydra vulgaris; assembly: GCF_038396675.1. NCBI lineage: Eukaryota > Metazoa > Cnidaria > Hydrozoa > Anthoathecata > Hydridae > Hydra > Hydra vulgaris. Next base: position 28,796,345 of record NC_088928.1, on the reverse strand, counting down.
TTTAAACAGTAATAAACAAATAAAACAACCTTTAATTCACAACTGACTAAACTTTAGAACAACAAAAATAAGCATGCACATTAATACAATTATAGCCCTGATTTTACTTTATTGAAAAATTAGAACATCAAATTGTGAACAATTTAAACACAAGGTTGACAAGTTTTCAATTTTCTCAAATATCATATTTAATATATAATTAACAATATTAGTTGTTTTTTTTACAATTAAATACGTAAAATAAGCTTTTACAATACCTTTCCATTTTCAAGGTCAACAACCAATGGAAAAGTCTTTACTTGATTTTCAAGGTCAACAACCAATGGAAAAGCCTTTACTTGATTTTCAAGGTCAACAACCAATGGAAAAGTCTTTACTTGATTTTCAAGGTCAACAACCAATGGAAAAGTCTTTACTTGATTTTCAAGGTCAACAACCAATGGAAAAGTCTTTACTTGATTTTCAAGGTCAACAACCAATGGAAAAGTCTTTACTTGATTTTCAAGGTCAACAACCAATGGAAAAGTCTTTACTTGATTTTCAAGGTCAACAACCAATGGAAAAGTCTTTACTTGATTTTCAAGGTCAACAACTAATGGAAAAGTCTTTACTTGATTTTCTTCAGTCTCATAGACTACATCAAACAAAGTTTTTTTTAAATTTGGGATAACTTGTTTATTCTGTTTTTTAGTGTTGACTTATAATAAATTTTCCAACAAGATAATTAAGATCATTTAAAACATCAGGCAAGACGTTTAATTTTTGTTGATTGGCTAACTGAGACAGTCTTGCATTCTTCAATTTTTCACATAACTCTTCTTTTTGTTTCAAAATCAAAATATCTCGTTCTTTTCTTTCTTTAAGAGAAATCTTTCTCTCAATGGGCTCTGGAAAACTCCTTGCTCTAATAATTGATTGCAAATTACTGAATAACTCATAGTTTGTAAAGTTTATTCTCTTACCACCAAGCATTTTAGTTTTGTAAAAATATTTAGGTTCACATTTTGCTTCCATAACATACCTATAAAAATCCAACTGTGCTCCTAATATTTTTTTGGTTTTTACGGTGTCACCTAACAATACATATTCATCATCTGCTTTTTTTGAAGTCGACCACACCTTTGTTCTTAATTTTAACAACTCATTTACCGATTTACCTTTTTTAAAGAAAGCTTTATTTTCAGCTGCTTTTTTAGCTTTATATTTTTCAGACAATCTTTCACTCATTTCAAACTTTAATTCTAAATTGCGTAGTTTGTATTTATCTTTCATTTTATTAAAGTTACTTGAAGCTTTTATAAGCAACTAGTCGCACTCATACAAATCTTTTTATCCAACCAGTCTAGTGCTTTATTTTTATACCACATAGTATAAGCTTGTATAGTTTTTTTTTTTGGCATTAGGTTTTGTTGGAATTAAAAGATCTAATACAGCAAAGTCACTTTCTGATGCTTTGTTTGTTGTTGGGACATTCTTTGCAGACTTACTTATAATATTAGAAAGATTTCAATATTTACCTCCAGGAAGTTGATCACCAGATTGTCTTTCAAGAACAACTAATAAAGAATGACAAATCACTTCTAATGTCTGCAGTATTAAAATATTTATAATAATTAAATATAATATAAAAATTGCTGTACAAACTATTTGAGTTTGGTGAGTCAAAACTACGTAGAGTTTTGACTGTAACCAGGGCCGTACCGAGCCAATTTTGCGCTTCGGGCAAGAATAGAAAAATTGCGCCCCCTCTTCCCCCTCCCCCTCCTTAAAAAAAAAAGAAGAAAATTAAACGAAAAAAATGATTTATTGATCACAAAATTTATCACGTCAAGTTATAAGTAAAATTTGTCATTAAGGTTGCAAAAACTTTAGTTCAATGCCACTTTTCTGGCTTTTCTTGAGGCAAATTCACTAATGACATCATCAAAATCAATGTTGTTTGCCACTTCATTTTCAATTGAAATTATAGCCAAACTAGACAAACGTTCTTGGCCAATTGTTGACCTCATATAGTGTTTTATGAGCTTAAGTTTACTGAAATTTCATCAGCCTCAAACCGCCACTCTATTTGTGTAATAATGCTGTCAAACACAAGGTTGCACTGAGATCCGAATTCTGTTTCTGCTGTGAGAAGGTGAGAGTCATCTTCAGCTTCATAAATTGCTATTCGCTTCACTTTGCGCTTCCTCTTAATTGGAAAGCCACCATAAATTCCGCTCTGGTTAGCTTTTTCTGTGGCATTTTGATAATATTGTCCACCCCAACATCTCAAAAATTCTGAATGAAAGCCTTCAACCATTTCATTTTTTTTACGGCAATGTCAATTGAAATGGTTTTTGACTGAAGCAGTTTGTTTTCCCGGTCAATTATAGAAAGAATTTGACACCAGAAATCCAACAAACACAAAAAACTGAAATCAATATGAATGAGAAGTTCTTTTGCACTACTAACTGTGACAGCATTTGTCATGGGATTGTGGATAATGGATTCCAAAACTTGAAGAACATCTTTGATTTGTCTGTGCAATGGTGTAATTGCTTCTTTTTTGGTAGACCATCTTGTGTCACTATTTCCCTTTAATGAGATTATCAACGTTTTCATCAGTTTTTCCCATCTTGACGTGAAGCTTGAAAAAAAGTTAAAGATGGCTTGAACCTTTCCAAAAAAAGTAATCATGAGTGGGGAAACCTCAGCAGCATGAACACCAACAAGATTTAAAGTGTGAGCTGCGCATGGAACAAATCTTGCTGACTCATTAAGAGAATGGATGTGAGCTTTGACGCCATTGTATTTTCCAGACATATTGGCTCCATTGTCATAGCCTTGGCCCCGGCAATCGGAAATGCTTAGACCATCCTTCTCCAATTTTTCACTTATTTCTGTTGCAAGACCTTTTCCGGTTTTTTGGTGAGATTCAATGAAGTCCAAAAAGCTTTCCTTAATTGTGCAGGTTTCATCACTGATGCGGACATACCTGATAATCTGAATCATCTGCTCTTTGTGGGAGGTATCTGGAGTGCAGTCAAACAGAACAGAGTAGTATTTAGCTTTTTCGATGTTTGACAAAATTTCTTTCCTGACTTTCTGCCCAAGTAACTCAATCAGCTCATTTTGAATTCAAGGAGAAAAGTAGGATGTTGTGGTTTTTTTTGCTTTAACGGACGCAATGTGTTCAGCCACTAAAGGATAATAATGGCTAATCAACTCAATTAAGCTCAGAAAAATGCCACTGTTTTGTTGACCAATGTCTTCTGTTTTTCCCCGAAGGGCAAGATTGTTCTTGGCACAGAAAAAAATTGCATCAACAATCACTTTTAAGATAACTCTCCACTTTTTCATCTCTCCACTAATAACTCTCTACAGATCAGAATTCAGGGTCTTTCCTTCCTTGAGGTTTTTTTCAAGAGTTTTCCGATCAGAATAGCATCTTTGGTGTTCATTGTTGTTTTTATGCTCAGGAGTTCTTGGGTTTAGTTTTTTCCAGTCACAAAACCCTTTAGAAATTTCTAAGAAATTGTTGGTTTTTGTTGTTAAAAATAACAAACAGCAAAAACAAAATAAAGAATCTTTTTTATTGCTGTACTGCAGCCAAGTGCGAACAAATTTTTTACCATTGGGATGAATTTTTTCATACCATTTTGAGCTGAAGTGTCGCATTCTGTTGTCAAAATCACGCAGCGTGTTTGGGAAAAATTCTCTTCTGTCTTGCTCTGACCTATGCTCAATCAAAAAGCATCTTGTTTTGTCCGTTATTTTAGGCCATGTTGCTGGATCCCTATGTTGAAAATTTTCTTCCGAGGCCACTGGGATTTCTGAGATTTCTGAATGAAGTTCATCCTCGTCCATTTCAGCTGGGCCTGAAAGCTAGGCATTTTCATCTTCCCTGGTTGGTTCTGAATCAGTTGTGCAAAATTCTTCTTGACTTTGGCTGATGAAAATCTCCTCTTCAATTAATTCCAAATGATGATCTGAACTCAATTAAAGTAAATTATAGGATCTGTTGAATTGTCATTAATTTCAATACAAATATCCTCTGAAATAATTTGTTTCTCCACTGAGTTTGTTACCAACCACTTTTTGAAACAGTTTTGTAGTTTCTCGTCACTTTCTTGGCGCTGTTTTCTTTTCTTCTTAAATTCAGCACCAGATAACTTTTGGGTTCGACTCATAATAGAATTATAATGCTCAAAGGTTATCAAAGGTATATTAGTGTTATAGGGCGCTTTTATGTTCAGTATATGAGCTTTAATATTTAAGAGTTTGTGTCAAGAGGCGGAATTTTAATTAATTTTCTGTTCAACAGCAGCGACGCCGTGAAAATTAGTTTCATAAACTGATTATTGTTTTTTTAATTTATTAAAGTTTGCGCCCTCCCAATTTCGGCGCCTCAGGCCGCGGCCCGGCCGGCCCCGCCCTTGGTACGGCTCTGACTGTAACAGCCGTTAAATGTAAAATTTCGTAAATAAAATAAAAAAAAAAGTTCGTAAATAGAGTTTGATATCAAAAGTTCAAAATTTTGTCTATTCTATTTTTGAACGTGTTTTTGTTTGCAGAATCGATTGCATCTTGTGACAGTAAATTCCAATCGTCGACGACTCAGTTTGTTAAATAATAATACCTGCATAACTTCTTAGTATATTGTCGATGAAGTCTTTTATTATGACGATATCGGTACATGCTGTGATAAAAACTCAAAGGCTCTTCAAATTCAAATATTTAAATCAGAGTCAGCAGTCTCTTCAAATGATTTATCATACAAAATATCTTTATGAATATTAATATCACTTGGACTTAATATGGGTGTTTTCGAAATCATAATTGTTGATGCATTTTTACACAAGTCTGAAATTTTCATTTTTAAGGTTAGCAAAAATAGATTCATGTCAAGAATACTCTTTTTTGATTCAATTATCCGCCAAAGTGGGCCAGTAAACATTTTATCAACTATTCCAAGAGCCCGCACTTCTGCTAAATATAAATTGTTGCTAATATCTTCTTTAACTGCAAGTAAAAGATTATTTAGATTTGGCCAATTTTGAAGAAACTCTAAAATATCCTTGGAATGAAAATACAAAGCTGCAGCATTATAATAAAGTATATTAAATCAGTTACCAACAAAGGGTGCTAGCATACACTTACTTTGTCCTTTATCAGCAAAAAATGCATTAAAATATCCAGCAACTCTAGCTTCATCACTCCCCCTAATATGAAAGGCTATACATGCAGATCTTTTATTTATAATTACTGCTTATTTTATTATGATTTTAATTTTAGGCTATAAAAAATAATGTCACAAACTGCAATAAATCTTTACAAAGTGTATATTTATCAATTATTTATACATTTTAACAAAAGTTATAAGGAAAAAAAGGTCTATTTCAGAAATTTTATCAGCTATGCTAAATCATTTTCCCCAACATCTTCTGCTTCTCTATCGTTGCTTTCTGCTGCAGGCCATTGCAGTAGTTCATTATAAAAGTCAATATGGTCATGTGGGATATACTTAATACACTTTCTTAAGTCATTTAGTTCAGCAGATTTTATTGGAACCTTTCCGTTTGGGTAAATAAGCTGTTCTGGGAGGTTCACTTTGTTTTGAGTATTATTTCTCATCATGAAAGTATGTTTAACAATACCATTGGTAATTTCACTCTCTTTACATTAACCTATGTTGTCACAATCGTATTGAAAATGGTGAAATTTGCTTATTGCAAACTGAGTTTGTTGGGTTCTGGGTTAAGCTATTGTTTTGATTGGAGTAAGGTTTCTTTTATAGAGAACTGGCCACCAACTTTTAACATCGTAAACTAGAGATGAACTCTCTAGATCAACCACTAAAAACTTCATTTGATTACTACATTTTAATATAATCTTTTTTATTTTGTGAATGCTGTATACTCTGTCATGCCTTCTTAACTCTCTTTTTATAATCGAAAAGTCACGATCACAGGGCAAAAAACTGTGCCCTCTGAATGGGAAAAATTGTTTGACCTTTTTAATCAACTTTTTTGTCAGTAAGCGCCATAAAAAGTTTTGAAAAGCAATGGTTTTTATTTTGTCCCCCACAATTATTGGCATAAAAGTTGAGTTCATCATACTCTTGAGGACAGGTAGACAGGTAGTGCAAAAGAAAGGAGCAAGTTTTATTTGGAAACTTTCTAGACTGCCCCTCGCGATAAAGGTAAAGTGTTGCGATGTTTCTCTTCACTTCATGAATAGAAAATACACTAACCGTTAACTGTCTTAGGTAAAATAATTCTTGCACAGGTATTTTGGACAGTGAAATGTATTGAACTGACTGTAGAAGTTTATAAATGCATCATCGAGGTTGTCTTTGCCAATAGGTTCAAAACACGTTCTCGAACAACTGAAAAAAACACTATGTTATAATTTTACTTTATAAAAAAATTATAGGCAGCCTAGTCTAGGAAACAAAATAGAGTTTAAGTTAATATACAATAAGTGATTGTAGACTACCCTAAAAATATCATCTATTGTCTTTAACCTACAAATATTTACAACCTAAACAAGCAATCAACAACCTCGGTCTATAGGCCAACTATAAATTACAGAGCCTAAATCTGACCAAATTTTAGAGAAATTATTAAAATTCGGCATAGACCTGTCTTTAAGTTAGGAATTATTGTGTATTATCTCTTACCTGCATGGATCTCCAATAGACTTTGCATCAATTTTTTGTCCCCTGTGGTTTTTATATGCCACACCAGTAAGCCTAGATTTCTTAATCTTGTTCCTTTTATAATCATCTGGGTTTCTTATCTTTTTTTTATAACTTGTATGATCAGACTCAGTACCACTATCACCCATTTAAAACACAAAATGATGGAGCTTTTTTAACACAAAATGATGGAGCTATCCTTTGAATATAAAAATTTGCAAAAAAGTCAATTTGGTAAAATATGTGACTTCCGCCCTATTAACATTCACCGATTCATATATCTCTCTTTTTTAATGTTTTTTTTCTCGCAGTGGCTTCGGTACCGGGTGCTGGATCTTATGCCAATTTGCACTTATGCCAATGTTTGCAAATTCTTTCGGCGCACTTATGCCAGTTCGCGCTTGTGCCAGTTCGCACTTATGCCAGTTTTTGCAATTGTTTCGCACTTATGCTAGTTCGCACTTATGCCAGTTCGCACTTATGCCAATGTTTGCAAATTCTTTTGGCGCACTTATGCCAGTTCGCGCTTGTGCTAGTTCGTACTTATGCCAGTTTTTGCAAGTGATTCGCACTTATGCCAGTTCGCGCTTGTGCCAGTTCGCACTTATGCCAGTTCGCACTTATGCCAGTCGCACTTATGCAGATTCGCAGTTATGAAATTCGCACTTTATACACAGTTACATTAACCATACGTTTACAAAATTTAATATGTATAGAAACTTTTGAAGAAAGAAATTAAAAATCATTACTTAAAGTTATTAGATCTTATATTTGATGAAAAACTTTGAAATGCAAACCGGGTTTAGAACAATAATTTTTCAGTAATCATGTCTAGTTTAAGATTAATTGGAGAAAAGGTATTGATCTATTCATTTTAAATCTTTACAATAATAGTTTATATATAAATACCTGTAAGAGGCAAAAATTATTTTATTGCTTTTTTATGCACATATCTATTTTATTATTGTTTTATTTTTGCATTTTTATTTACCGTTTGGGTTATAATCTCCATATAGAGATTATAATTAAAATAATTTCTCACAAAAAAATAATAATTTCTCACATAAGTATTATTATTGATACTCAAATGTTAAAACCAATTGCTCCATTTAGATAATTAAACAAGACACCAGAAATTCATTTTTATTTTAAACTAAATAAGTGTAATCATAGCTATGATTACGCTTATTTAGTTTAAAATAAAAATGAATTTCTGGTTTCTTCTTTGATTAATTAAATATAGCAACTGGTTCTAACATTTGAGTTTCGATTATAATACTCATTTGAGAAATTATTATTTATTTAATTTTGGTTTTAGAAAAATAAAAGATTGAAATTAAATAATTTTTATAATGGCTGGAACATCACAAAGCTCAGTTGGGTTGATTTTAAAATCAAATTGTCACAAGTTAACATTTACAAACCAAATTGGAACAAAATTTTTTCAAGATTTAGATCCAGATGAGCAAAATTTAGTTGCGCTGAGTTCTGGTGTTTCTCCTGTTTTGATTATTGACTTATGTTTCATCATCAAAATTTCTATCTTGAGAAGTTCCCTATGTTTCAAAATAAATACTGTAATCCGCTGTTAGTTCACAAAAGACTGTGCATAGGTTAGTAAAGCTTGTCATAAATTTTTTTATAAATGTTACTTTGTCATAATTTTACGTTCTTTATGTTTATTAATACTAGGCACATTTTATTTGATTAAGTTATATTTTTTAATTTAGCATTTCTCAGAGAAGTCCCATTAAAAATCATAGCTTTAAACAACAGGTTCAATATTGTACCTGGTCAAAAAATTTGTACAAATTGCTTAGTCAAATTAAAAGCTTCCACTGAAATTAATACTGATAATATTGATATTGCTGATGATTACACAAATGAAAGTATAGTAAAGAAAACGTATTTAATGTTCAACAAAATAAAAACAGTCAAGAACTTTCTGATTGTCTCATTTGCATGTCACCAGTCAAGCTTCACAGAAAACCATTTGCGAATCGTATGAGTATTGGGAAAAAAAAAATTAAAACTATTCTAACAGTTTGCAAAGAAAAGTTATCAAGTTCTTTACAAATTCTATTGACAGAAGTTGAAGTTTTTGATAATGAATATATTCTTGATTTAAAAAAAAAGTTGTTCAGTTCAAAAAATTTTGATAAAAGATAAACATGAAAAATGCTGCTCATTTAGGGACAAAGTTTAAGTATTGACTTTGTGCCCACAAGAATGGTCGATTGAAGCAGCTTGTGAGTATTTTGGTGTTTCAAAGTATCTAATAATAAAATCTAGATCTTTAGCAAAAAAGGAATGAGTTCTTGCAGTTCCACAAACTAAGCGAGGTAAAATGCTGCCTGATCAAATAAATACTTTAGTGAAAATTTTTTATGAAGATGGTGAAAACTCTCGCCAGATTCCTGGTCATAAAGATTTTGTAAGTGTTAGTTGGCAAGTCCATTTTTTTGTAAGTGTTAGTTGGCATTTGGCGACTACTTTTATTAAGCTTAAAAGAGTTATTTGTCTCATTTAAAAATCTTGTTTAAAATAAATTTAATAATGGATAGGAGAATTAACTTCATGTTAATTCTCCTACCCATTAAAATTGATTACCATGAACTATATAAATTTATTGTTTGTGATATGCAAAACAAAGAATGCATGTTGTATCGATGTACACAGTGTCAAAAAAATACATCTAAGTTAGAAGAAAAGCTATTCAAACTAATAGGGCAGTTTGAGGAAGAAGATACTATCAAATTTAACCAATGGGTTACTACTGATAGATTAGATTTAGTTATAAAGCTTGTAAGCATACCAAATTATGTAAATATTGTGATGGAAAAACTAGTCAAGCTAACAGTCCATTCATATATTTCTAAATGTCAATCTAAATATTTAAAAAATCTTGAAGAAGAACTGCCATCAAATAGTGCAATAATTCTAGCAGATTTTGCAGAGAACTATAGTTTTGTTGTGCAGGATGAAGTACAAGGTTTCCATTGGAATAATCTTCAGTGCACACTACATCCAGTAGTTGTGTACTATAGAGAAAATCAAGTGTTGCATTCCACTTCAAATTGCATTATATCAGATGAGAACAATCATGATGTACCAATGGTTTACCAGGTACAAAAATCAATTATCAATAATCTGAAGCAAAAGATACTCAGCATTGTAAACAAGATCTACTTTTCTGATGGCTGTTCATCTCAATATAAAAACTGCAAAAACATTTTTAACCTATGTCAGCATAAATCAGATTTTGGAATAGATGCAAAATGGGTTTTCTTTGCAACCAGCCAAAAAATACATATATATTTATAGTTCACTAATTTGTATAAAGATTTGTCAATTCATAAAAACACGGAGTTCAAAGAGCTTATGTGTTTTGATATTTAAAATTGAGTTTATTTATGTACATGCATGTCATGGATATTGCAGTTTTACACTTAAATGAAAATACATTTTATTTTTTTGACTAGCTCTGAGTGAATATACCTGTTTTTAATATTTAAATATTTTCAATTGAGTTCATTAAATATGCATATTGTAGTTTTACACATAAGTGAGAACTCTTACTTTCTGGTTGTGCCTAAACATAAATACCAATCAATCTTCTGTCTCAATCTCAATATATTTTCAATCAAAAACAAAAATTAAATTTTTTAGATTAGTAAGTCAAAAAAACAGCTAAGTTTTTTGTTTTGTTTTTAGATATTTATATATACTTTAAGAATATGAAGTTTGAAAATATAAAGATCATAACCTTTTCTGTAATTCTTCTTAAAGGAAGCATGCTTATTTATAAATTTTATTAAAAAAGCCGATTTACTCTTATTGATTTATTAATAAATATAAAAAATTATTATTTTTTAGTATAATTTTATGGTTTAGCATCTAATAATATGTGGAAAATTTCAAATTATGAAATAATATAGTTAAGGTAACAATGTATGTATCAACATTTACTTGTTACAAAGGACATTGCTAGGGGAGCGTGATTAGTAAAAATGTTACTAAGTTTGGAATTTCAAACTAGCATAACTTCTAAAATATTTCGATTTGTTTAAAACAAATTTGGGGAATTCTTTGTAGCGTAGTTAAGTATTTTTGTTGCAAAAATTAAGTCATTTAGGGATAGTGGGTTATTTTTTTGAATTTTTGCTGCTGATTGTTAGTAGAATGAATGTAGGAGATATTTTTAATAATTTTAATCAGCTTAAGCTAACAATTAAAGAATATGAAAAATCAAGATTTGTATCTCTTTACGTTCGAGATAGTCAAACAATTGATTTAGCAATTAAAAAAGGCTTTCAACGATATATTGATAAAAAATTAAAATATTATTATTTAACATACTGTTGCTATCATGGTGGGCGTCAATTTAAATTGAGATCAAAAGGGCTTCGTCTGAACCAAAGGTATTTGTAAATAATAATTAAATCATAACTTTTTTCAACAATAATTTTTCTGTAAACTGAAGATTTCGTTTCACTAAAGATGCTATCTGTACTATTTATACATAGTACCTATAAAATTCAATGCCCATTTTCACTTTGCACTGGTGTTACTGAAGATGATGAAAAGTTCTGTGTGACAAAAGTTATTAATGAGCACAACTATGCAATTGACAAAGTAAATCTGTTGTTTTTTTTCTTATATAAAAGTGTTAGTTTTTTGCTGAATAGCAGGGTGGCCAGTATATGAGAAATAAGGGAAATTATGGGAAAATCCAGGAAAATGTTTTGAGTTAGGGGGTTAGGGCAATCAGGAAAAAGTATAGAATTTTGCCATTTTCCCCTCAAAAGTCAGTAAAATTTCCAAAATTTAGCTTAATTGATTTTACTTAAATGATAGCTTTTCCCTAATTAAATTTTTGCTATTAGATTGAAAGACATTTACAAACAATAAACACTAGTTAAAAAGTAGTTACTGTCATTTTTTTTTATAAACTTTTAGATTTTTAATTATCAGAGTCATGGAAAAGTCAGGGAATTTGATTGTATAAAGTGGCTGGCTACCCTGAATAGACTGTCAATAAGTATTTTTATTGATGAAATACTATGTTGTTATAACAGCAGCAATATTTCATAATAGCAGAGGTAAAAAAGAAAAATATATATTTAGTTTTCTCATAGTTTTCATAGGCGCATTTGACATAAGATAACTCAACTAGACAGGGGTGCAACAAAAAAAGGTTCTTAGTTATATTTTAAAATATTATATTATTCTGTTGTTATATTTTTCTATAAATTTTAATAATCAATAATTATTTTATATTTTCAACATAATTGATAGAAATAAAGCATAAATAGATAAATAAATGGAAGCTTTGTTTCTTAACTATAGCTGTTTTATGCACAATATTGTAAAAGCAGAGTGGCCAAAATGCCGTGATCTTTCTTTGTTGATTTTATTTTAGCTTTAATTTTTGTTTTTGTTATTTTAATATTTTTATATGATAGATTACTGAATTTATAAACTTAATCTTATGACTTACACCACTTACGTTGACTCAATTTGTGTTTGGTTATTTTAAAATATATATATAAAAAAATGTTTTTGTTTGTAGGATCTGGTTTAGTCATTGTTTTTTTTTTTTAAATTAAATAAATAGGCAGTTAAATAAATAACATTTTCCACTCAAGTTCTAATATAAAATTGTTTTTTGTTATGACTTATTTGTCGTATTTAAAGTTAGTTGTTATAGTTATGTCATGAAGCAAAGGTTTCTTGAGTTCCATATTACTATCAATTAAAAGAAAAAGTAAAAGTAATACAATTGTGAATGATATTCTATTTAAATGCTCATGCAATTTAAATATTCATTTAAACTGTTGTTTTCCATTGTAGATAATACTTTGTTTTAATTTTGTCTATATTAACCTGAAATTGAGACAAATTAAAAAAATATTCTTTTGAACTATAAACAAGTTTTTTATAAAGATTTATTTGTAAAGCAGAATTTTAGAAATAACAAATTGCTGCTTATAAATAAGTTATAAATTTATTTATTTTTTATCCTTAAAATGATAAAATTATTAATTTTTTTAAAATTATTTATTACCTTGGAAATAATTGAAAGACTTCCAAAAGTTAGGAAACTAAATAAGGATCAAGAGAAAGATGTGAAACAAATGTTAAATATACATGGCAATAAATGGCTTATTCATGAGCATGTTCAAAATGAAACAGGTGATGTTTATTAAAATATGGGCAAAGCGAGTCTGAAATCCTAATTGTATTTGGAGTCTTAGTAGCAATTAAATTAAACATGGCCGTTAATATATGTATATATATATATATATATATATATATATATATATATATATATATATATATATATATATATATATATATATATATATATATATATATATATATATATATATATATATATATATATATATATATATATATAGAGACATAAACATAGAAAAGAGGTCAGCAATTTTTTGCCGGCTTCAAACACTTTTAGATCAGCATTGCCAAACGCCAACCCTAATTCTTCATTTTTCTATTTCTAACTTCATGTGATTTTTTTATTCACATTTTTAATACTAAAATTCTGCTCTACTAAAAAAAAAACTGTTGCAGTATAAAATAACTTATATTTATCATACATTTATATGTCAAAAAAAAAAAAATCAATCACAAAATAGTTAATTAGTTTTTTTTATACAAAAAAGATATGCAAGAGCTGTAAATTGCTCCTGTAAACCATTTTAGGGAAGTGTGGGCAAAACTCCTTGGTGGGGAGCAAAAGCTTAAGAGAGAGAGATATCTGTTGGTGCATGTTTGGTTTAATTTACTATGTATTGATTAATCTTATTTATCACTAATAGGAAAGAAAATAACATTTAAAGATCTTCATATGTTAGCATGTAAGGAGAGAGGTTCCACAAATATAGAATCTTTACTTGCAGTTTTTAAAAATTGTGATGGTTAGTTTTTTTTCCTTATTAATGCTGCTGTTGAATATATTAATTTATGTTAAAATTTTTACAATAGTTAAATACTTTTTTGAAATAGTTTAAAAAAATTATTATCAATACTAGTAGTTTATAACATTTTCAGAAATAAGATTATGGTAAGTGGCATATGTCTGCAAAAAAAAAACAGAATAATAAATTAAATATGAAACAGTTATCACTATTACAAGCTGCTATGTTTTCAATTGGAATTGTTTTTTAGATATTTGTAAATGTTTGTTTTACACTATTTGTTTACTACTAACACTACAATTCCACTAACGCACAATATTATTTATATTAAACTTGATTTATATAACCACCATGTAATAATTCATACAATATAACAACTTATAATAATAATATATATTGTTTTGGCAGATTTTAAATTATAATTTATATTGCATTGCTTTAAGTTGCTTCACTTTAGTCAGACATATTTTGTTGAGGTGCGGATGTGGACATAAAATGCGATAAGAGTGGAGTTATTCAATCAATTTTTTTCCAAGATGCAGAAATGAAAAGATTTTTTTCATTGTATCAAGAGCTAATTTTGATAGATGCAATTTACAAATTAACAAATTTACGCATGCCATTATATATTATGCTGGCTGTAGGACCAAATGGAGAAAGTGAAATAGTAACAATTTTTGTAACAGCATCCGAGGTTTCAATCACACTCATTGAAGTGCTAAAAACATTTAAATCTAGAAATGAAAAATGGACTGAAATTGTCACTATTTTCACAGATTAAGACACGGCAGAAAGAGACTCCATTAGAACAACTTTTCCAAATGCAGTTTTATTACTATGCTTATTTCATGTTCTACGAGCAATGAGTAGAGAAGGTACTGTTTTGAAAATGGGAACTTTGTAAAGCCAGCGAATACATGCATTAAAATCCCTTCAAAAAATGGCTTATGCCTCATCTGAAATAGACTTCAAAAAAATGAGATATGATTTTATTGCCAAAATGCCAAACAATTGCGTAACTGAATGAGAGAATTGTTGGCAACAGCAGAATTTAACTTTTGGACAGCGAACTACACATAGATTAGAGTCTGTGAACCGAAGAGTTAAAGCTGTCCTAAATTTACTTAACCTTCTTCCTTTTTTTTTCAAAGACCTTAATACTGTAATTGATTGCATGCGAAAAGAAAGAGATCATACATTTATCACTGCTGGTGAGCATATCTCTGTGAATGCTTTTTTACAAAATGATGTTCTTAAAGAAATTTCTCAAATATTAACACCTTATGCACAAACCTTTGTAGCAAGTCAATTCAAAGAAGCACTAGGTTTAAACTCTGTTGAGAAAAATGAACATTCAACATTAAAAATATTAGGTAAGGTGTTGATAAGTGAGCATAGGTGTCAATGTAGGTTTTTTAAATCAATGGCATTACCATGTAAACATATGTTTGTTGCAAGGCGAGTGAAACATTTTCCACTATTTTCATATGATGGCATTGGTGTGAGATGGTTTAAGGCTTGTGCTATTGAAAACTAGGGTTAGGACTATTGTAATTGTAATGAAAACAATAACAGTAACAATAATTATTGTTATTGTACTAACTTAATTTAGAAACAATAACAATACTTGTGATTTACAACTATTGTAATTCTGTAATACAATAACGATAAATATTGTATTGCAATTCATCTTTATAAAACTATAACAATATCTGAAAAAAAAAAGTATTGTAATGACCCACTACAATAACAATAAATACTGTATTGTATTTCGTCTTTATAATACAATAACAATAAATTGTTATTGTAATAAAAGACATTAACATTTTTATTTAAGAAGAATTATTATGTTTAACTGTTTGTGTTACTAAAGTTAATTTTTATATATATTTTAAGTTTCTTTGCAGCATTAAAATCAAGAGGAAAAAATAAAAGGGCTGAATAAAATAATTAATGAATGTTATTTTTCATAATAGTAAGGCTATCATCAGACAGGCAATATTTTGCGGCCATTTAGAGCTCAGAAATACATAACAAGATAGGTGATGCAAAATCTAAATATGTAAAAAATAAAATTTGCAATATATTGCAAATCCGTAAATAAAAAATAGCAAAAATAATAGTAAGTTCGTCAGAGATAAATATAAATACGTTAAAATACGTTAGCTTTTCTACTTTAATTAATTTGATACACTACAATAATTATTGTAATTGTTTTCATCAAAACAATACAATAGTTTTTGTAATTTTGTTTCATTTAAACAATACAATACAATAGTTCTCGAATTTTATTGTATTGTTAGAAAAAAAAAATACAATACTTATTGTAATTGTTTTTCATCACAGCAATACAATACCAAAATAAAATATTTTGTTTCTGTAGTATTACAATACAATATTATTGTATTGTAATGTGTAATTGTATTTAATTTTTACTATTACAATTACAATAGTCCTAACCCTATTGAAAACCAGACTTTTCCAACACCAAAATGAAAACCTTAGTCATCTGGGACTAATCCCAGATGACTAAGGTTAATAATCTTTCCTTAACAGCACCTAAGTGCTGTTAAGGAAAGACCATTGACACAATCTGATATAATGATAAAGAGATGTTATGTAATGGTATAAAAACTTTCTATCCTTAAAACTTACCAAATAGTGTTGATGTCGACTTCAAATCTAATGAAATCTTTTATCCAATAGAAATAAACCCTATGGGTGTTTGTAATTCCCTTATTTTAAATAACTCAAAATCAACTGACTTGTCAAATCAACTTGTTAATAGCTAAAAAATTCAAAATTAAAAAATTCAAAGCATGAAAATTTAAAGCATAAATAAATCTTTAAGGCAAGCAAAAATGATTCTTTGATTATTCATTCTATCAATATAAAAGATTTTAAGTTTCCTCCAAAGATTAGGTCGCGAGGAAGGCCTAAAGCTACAGAGAAAAAAACTGCAATGAGTGCATATAGATGAAAAAAAAAGTGTTTATCTTATATTGATAAAAGTGTGGCAGAAAAAATAAATGGTTAGTTTTTATGAATTAAATAATGAAAATTCTAAAAATTTTATCCACAATTAAATGATATATCATTTTTTATATATTTGCAATCTGTTGCTATCAAGTTCTTCTGGGTGGTATTCTAAAGGGAAAAGTTGATAAAGGGAAAAGTTGAAGATCTTACTCATGTAATGCAAGCAGATGTTGGTGATTTAGAATTGAAGCCTGGCAATCTTCCTCCTGCATTTCTCAATGATGCTGTATCAATACATATTTTAAAACCATATTTAACCAGTTTGGCCTGGAATAGCCCAAAGAAAGCAATTTTGCAACAAAAGCAACTGTCGATATGGAATTGTCCATTTTGCACTTTAAATACAGTTTCCAGTGAAAGTATTGAATGTAAAAGCTGTTTAGAGTGGTATCATTTCAAATGTGTTAGCATTTCAAAGAAACCAAAGAAGGAATGGTTTTGTGAAAAATGTCATATTATATTAATTGAAAGTAATAATAAAGGAAATTAAAAAAAATCTGTATATATAGTTACAAAAAAAAAGAAAAAGAAAATTAAGATATAGAAAATTTAAAAAACAAAAAACACAAAAAAATGATTAAAAAGGTACAAGAACAAAGCATGTGTATATATATATATATATATATATATATATATATATATATATATATATATACATATATACATGCTTTTTTCTTGTATCTTTTTCTATAAAATCACATCATTCTTTCTGTTAATTCGCAAATAATAAATTTTTGTACATATAATCTTGTAATAAAATAATTAGAAATATAAAAACAAAAAATATCAAAATCAACAAAAACAGCAACTTAGCAATTATATTGAAATCGCTGTAAAAAACATAGAAAACTTAATCTAATAACATGTAATAAAAAGCATTCAAGAAATAACTAGAAAACTATAGTGTAAATTTTAAAATGTTGCCCACATGCTGAGGTATATGGTACTTTCGGAGTCAAGCCCTTGGTATTAGACTGCCGAAACCTACAAAAATGAATTGTGCAATCTGTATGTGTGTGTGTATGTATATATATATATATATATATATATATATATATATATATATATATATATATATATATATATATATATATATATATATATATATATATATATATATATATATATATATATATACAGATTGCAAAGTTCAGCTTTTTAGGTTTCGGCAGTCTAAACAATTTGGGCGGCAGTTCTGCCTGAACTGTAATGATGTTTTCCCAAATAATTCTAAAATGTTTTCCATTAGAAAAAGAAAAAAGTTCCTCGATTTTGAATTTAAATGGCGCTGTCTAAAATAGTATCAATAATTTTAGAGAACTTGTCATTAAGTCGGGTATGTTTTATCGAAGCCAACCCCAGTTGAATATGTTTACTACCTGTCATTAGCTCTTTGTATTAGTGAATTAATTATTTTTGACCACTTATTATCTATTATGTCTTAATTTAGGTTATGCAAGCTGAGTAGTGTTTTTATTGGAAGCTTGTCAACTTGCAACAATTATTATACTGATATTATGATACTTTGAAAATTTTTGTTTATTTGTCATGGCATGCCTTTAAGATATGCCATGATAGATGAATTTTCTTGAATTCATGAAAAGCTCTCAACCTGCTATAGCAACATGAACTGATAAAAAAAAGATTACTTCTGAAATGATTACGCTATAAAAATAGGTTGGGTATTTTTTTTCTTTAATCGTTTCTATTGAAAATAATGTGGTATTAAGTGAGAAAACTTTAAATTAATTAAGTGTATTATCTTGTAAAAAGTCTTTTTACAAGATAATACACTTACATTTTAGTCTAATTTCAGTTAAAATATATAATGCAAAACTTTTTCAGCATTTTGAAAAGTAAAACGTCATTACAAACATTAAAAAATAATTTTTATTATATATTTTTAATTAATATTCAAATGTTACATTGATATTTTATTAATGTATTCATTTAATATTTATGTATTCATTCAATATTTATTTGATATTTAATATTTATGTATTCATTTAATATTTATTTGATATTTAATATTTACATATTCATTTAATATTTATTTGATATTTAAAAGCGATATATAATTGCATTTATGTTGTATATTTAGTATACACTCATATTAAAGATTGGCCGAGAGTTTTGGCTGAAGCTTTGTTTTGCAAAGTATGCAAAGCATGGGGATTCCCATGGTTTGGAAACTATGCAAAGCATGACAATCTCCATGCTTTCTTTAGAAATAAGAAGTGAATTGCTGTTCCTTTTTGTTAATTATATAAACATAATGTAATGAGCTTATCTTTGCAAATGAAGCTACATGTTGAATTATAATCTGTAACTTCATTAGAACTGTCAGCCTGTAATCTTCAACCAAGGATGAATGATTCCATAATTTTTTGTTTGAATAATAATTCTTTAGCGAAATGTTTTTTTTTTTTTTAAAGTTGCCTTTAATATTAAACCAAAACAATAATAAACAAGGATTACTCTTTAAGAAACTTTTTAAATGCTTGTAATGAAATGACAATGATTGTAATTGAAATGGAAACCAGTACAATACCCAATTTTTAATATCTTTTTGCCATCATTATCTTTATATGATCTGTTGTTGATTTTAAAACATCTAAAGCTTTTTTAATTTTTTAGATTTTGAATCAGATAATTTGTGTTGTCTTTTAATAAATTAAAATTAAATACATTATACAATTTAAATAAATTATATATACATTATATATAAATATACATTATAAATAAATTAAATAGAAGCTAAATACATAATGATTAACATTATTTTTATTATACTTATTTTTTTTAATTTTGAACTAGAAACTAGATTTGAGAAAAAAAAATTTTTATCAATTACTTGCCACAAAACTTCATTGATAAATGCTGTTTAGATAAATGAATAGGGTTCTGAGTTTTCAAAAAAAAAAGGAGACCAGATATAATACTAATTTAGGAAAAACAAATGATGGAGTGATAATACATCAACTGATTTATCTATGCCCCAACCCAAACCCTGTGTAACAGCACTCCCTTGCATGTTATTTCTAAATCAATCAATATAGCAGCACTTGCATGTTTTTTGGAAATCAGTATGATGTCAATCTCAGCGCTTTTTTTCTCTCAAAACCTCAATTTGAGCCATACTATCTTTTACTTACCTTCATATGGCTGCCACATTTAATAACTACAATTCTAAGCTAAATTGTCATTAAGGAAGAATATTAAATATAGGTTTATCTTAACATTTATATTTATAGGTTTATCTTTTATATAAAACACATTCGAAAATGTTATGAATTAATAAGTACTGGAATTCGGGCATCCAAAATTGTTTTGAATATGCCACTGACCATGCAATGCAAAATTAAAAACATGATTATATATAAGATTATATAAATGGTATTTAATACAATTAATTAAATATCATTCATATATTTAATGCCATTAAATGCCAGCTTACAAGTTAACTTTAAAGTTATTTGGTTTAAAAGCAAGATAAAAATCTTTACAATAAAAGTTTGGTTACATAAGTGCAGGTTTTGTATGGTGTGTTGTAATTGTATTTGATTAGATCTGTGTAGAAATTTTTTTTAAAGTAACAAATAATTTATTACAAGTAAAGTATAACAAGTACAATTTGAACTGGTATTTATAAAGAATTGATAAAAAAACTAACCTTTTTGCTTTTTTAAGAAACTTTTTCTTGATCATTTTTTATTGTATAATTAACTTCACATTAAGTTGTTAATACATGAAACCATGAAAACTCATCTGCCATGACATAACATAAAGTCATGCCAGGACAAATATTAAAATTTTCAATGTATCATAACATATACATATAATAATGATAGCAAGTTGACCAACTTCTGATAAAAACAAGTTGTTGTTACCGAGCCCTAAATTAATACATATTATAGATTTGAAAACCAATAAAGTTGCCAAAAAGTATTAATATATAATTTTATTGGAAGTAGAATGACAGCTGTTTGAAATTGGGTTTTTATTAATAAGTTAATATATAGCAGCCACTAAAATAAGGCATTCAACAATTCTGACCTAATAGTGTCTGACGTTGGCAAAAAAAATAATAACTCAAACACAGTATAAGAGAAATAGAACAGAACATTCCCTTCTATTTCAGTAGTCACATACTGAAATAGAACAGACTGTTCACATACAGCTGTCCCAGTCATTACGCATTACGAATTGACTGGGACAGTTGCAGAACTCAAAAATTGATACTAAAAGTTTTGACCAGAAGGTTTGTGAGGCATTTAAAATTCATTACCATGCAATTCCCTTCAATAAAATAGTATCAATCTAGAAGAGGAACCATATGTGCCAACAAAAAATTGGATACCAATGTTGGCGCATTTATGTTAAAGAAATATGAAAACATTCTAGCAACGTAAAATGGAACTGGCTGAATGAAGAGACTAAAGCTGTAACAAAAAATTGCATTAATTTTACTTTCTATTTGAACTAATTGCCACAAGATATTTTAAATATTAAAAACTGTTGTGTATTAGTAATATAAGTATTGTATTAGTAGTAAACAAATTATGTAATAATGTACAAACAATCATATTAATAGTGAAAAGACTTTACAAATAAATAAAACTACAACTAAAACCAATTCCAAATTAATCAGCTAGATATGTTAAATGTTTCTTTGTAAACTGTTTTAATATATGGTATCACTGTTTTATCTTGTTTCTAAAAAGGTATGGATATAAACAGGGTCAACGCTAAAGAGTATTAATATAAAATTAACAATAA
Source organism: Hydra vulgaris (assembly GCF_038396675.1). NCBI lineage: Eukaryota > Metazoa > Cnidaria > Hydrozoa > Anthoathecata > Hydridae > Hydra > Hydra vulgaris. The sequence goes on along the minus strand of NC_088928.1, from coordinate 28,774,904 downwards.
ATTAATATATTTTGCATTTAGCAAATAGCAGTCATAGAAGCTTTTTTGCTTTTAAACACACTTTGCTTTCTATCAACTCCAAGCATATGCTTCTCGAAATAACAAATGCATCAAACATCTACAAAAACCTTTACAATTTTGAAAAAATAAAAAAATAAAAAGCATTAAAATGGTATTGGGGAGTAAAACTATGAATAATAAAACACAAGTAATTTTTGTTTTTTGGTCCCTTATCTACTAATAAAATACTTAAATTTTATTAAATTACAAAAAGTATTTTATAAAATAACAAAACACAACTGATAAACTCTTCTACTTAAAAAGCTACATTAAGTATTAGTTTTATGTAATTTTAACACTATTTTTAAAATATAATAATGTAATAATCAATTGTTGCTTTTCTTAAACAAGTTAGTACAATTAGTAAAGTGTAACAAGTAAAGTATAACAAGTAAAGTATAACAAGTAAAGTGTAACAAGTAAAGTATAACAAGTAAAGTATAACAAGTAAAGTGTAACAAGTAAAGTGTAACAAGTAAAGTATAACAAGTAAAGTATAACAAGTAAAGTATAACAAGTAAAGTATAACAAGTAAAGTATAACAAGTAAAGTAAAACAAGTAAAGTATAACAAGTAAAGTGTAACAAGTAAAGTGTAACAAGTAAAGTATAACAAGTAAAGTGTAACAAGTAAAGTGTAACAAGTAAAGTATAACAAGTAAAGTATAACAAGTAAAGTATAACAAGTAAAGTATAACAAGTAAAGTATAACAAGTAAAGTAAAACAAGTAAAGTATAACAAGTAAAGTATAACAAGTAAAGTATAACAAGTAAAGTATAACAAGTAAAGTGTAACAAGTAAACTGTAACAAGTAAAGTATAACAAGTAAAGTATAACAAGTAAAGTATAACAAGTAAAGTATAACAAGTAAAGTATAACAAGTAAAGTGTAACAAGTAAAGTATAACAAGTAAAGTGTAACAAGTAAAGTGTAACAAGTAAAGTATAACAAGTAAAGTATAACAAGTAAAGTGTCACAAGTAAAGTATAACAAGTAAAGTGTAACAAGTAAAGTATAACAAGTAAAGTATAACAAGTAAAGTGTAACAAGTAAAGTCTAACAAGTAAAGTATAACAAGTAAAGTATAACAAGTAAAGTTTAACAAGTAAAGTTTAACATGTAAAGTATAATATATAAATAAAGCACAATATAAAGAGACACTGATTTCCAAATTGTTAGTTTATTATTTACTTGATAAGAACTATACCACTGCTTTGTCGTTCTTTGCTCTAAATATGAACAGATTATTAGAAAAAAAAAATTATTAAATTGCTACACATCTAACTAATAATTATCTTACAAAATGTTGTCTAAAGTAATATTGATATTTCTTTTCTGCAATGGCCTTTTACCTTATACTTTATAACTAAAATTGTAACTAGTTAAATAAACAAACAGCACACTATAACACGATTAAAAACATGAATCATCTGAAGCAATAATAAAAGTGTTATCATTACTCGAAAAATTTACAAAAATTAACAAAGGAAAGGTTTTGAAAAAAAATTGACACAGCCAAAATCCAAAATATTTAAGATGAAACAAATGTAACTTGAAATATTCCATTTGTCTACATAAAAATTGAAATGTGAACCACTTTTGTTGCTCGATATTTTCGATGTAAACATTTCTTAGTTTAGGACTTTACTACAAAGATATTGGTTTAGACGCCAGCAAGGTTTTCTATAAATTTTGTACAATTCTATGTATCTTTGCAAATACATTTAGCCTAAATGCATTTAGCCTAAATACATTTAGCCTAAGTTTAGCTCCTAAATTTTAGGAGCTACAAAAAAAGCAATAGCAAAACACTGTTAGCATAGCAAAACACTGTGTTTTTTATAGGTTTTATTTTCCGTGATGTTTATATTTTGTTTTCTAAATTAAAATAAAACAAAACAAAAAAAACAAATTATTAATTTAAGCACAATGTTTTAAAGACATGCAAGAAAGTAAAAAAAACTCGCTAACTTCTTAAAAGAATCATTTGTTTACATAAAAGGATATTTGGTTTGACATTATAGCCTGAGCCACACCAGGTATTTGTCTTTACGATGCACTAAACCTAAATCTGATTGACACCTGAGCCCCAGTCGAGATAAAAAAAACATTTATGTAAGTGATTTACTCAAAGTTAAGCTCATTATGGGTAATATTACAAATCATTTATAGGATAAGCAAAGGTTCACGTTCCGCCCTATATTCCGAACAAGCACTTCTTGCAGCAGAGAAAATAAAATCTCTCTTAAATTTCTTGAATATCAGATCAGGTAAAACTTATAGACAATTTTCACTACTCAGTGTATCCTCCATTAAATACAAATTATTTTCGTTAAAATAAAGCAAAAGCAAATTTAGCTAAAATTTTACACCTCAAGATTTTGATTTTTCTATATATCGATAAAAAGTTTTTCTACTAATTTTGAACTGTTCGCATATTTCATTAATTGAGGTTGATCGTTCATTATAGATCTCTAACATCATCTGGATTTCCTTCTTGTTTAAAGAAGACGTTCTTCCTTCCATTCTTCCTCGAGCTCTTGTGGCATCAAGGTTCTGCTTTTGTTCTTTTGCCAGTTATGTGAAAGAAAAATTGCCCAATTGAATTTGACGAATCAATTCCGTCTCCGATACCGCAAAACATAATTTCTTTTCTATGCAGCTAATTTATCAGTTCAATACGATGATGGAGTGACCTTTTTAATCTATCGAGTTTTTAAACTACGAGAGTATCGCCTTTCCTCAAATTGTCTAATGCTTAAATTAAACCGGGCCGATTTAATGTTGAGCCGCAAATCCTCTCTTCAAATAAATTCTCACAACCCACGTTTTTTGATGCATTAAGTTGTTTGACGACATTTTCACCTGAGCTAAAAGCTCTCTCTGATTTAGTTGAACTTGCTGGAATAGCTAAAATTTGTCTAGCTAATGAAGAGAGTTCTGGCAATGTATTTGAATGCAATTTCCACCAATCAAGAATCAGAAAGTCTTTTTTGGCATCAGGGAGACATTCATACTGGCACATTTCGCTCAAAATAGGATTCAGTTCGGATGTTGGCTCTTGTGTTTTTAGTCTGACGTTTAACTTGCGCTTCAGTTTTGAATTAGGGGACAAATCTGCTGAAAGGACTCTGGCAACAGGTTGGCACTCAACATTATCCTTAACTTGTGAGGCTAAGCATTCTTTTGTTGTTTGAAATTTTTTGAAGAGCTTCAAGTGAAGTTCCTTTTTAAGCAGGATTGAAGTAGTTTGCTGCAGCACTCAATAAGTTTCCAGTGTGACAAAGAGGAAATCTTTTCTCAATGCAGCTTTTCAAGTTTTTTGCATACAAGACACCGAAGCCATTTTTTCCATCCTTCTCAATAAATTGATCAATTTTGTCATGGATTAAATAAAGAGAATCGGCGACAGTGTTAATTGTTGGAATAGACTCAGCCGACCACGTTTCTGTAGCTTCTTTAAGTGGATCCAAAATTTCTACTGCTACCTCGATTGATTTCCACTGTGATGCACTGATGGTCTTTGAAGAAAAAATATCTTCATTTGCACATAAGCTGATAATTGCACTCTTTAGATGTAGGACAGAATACATGCAATCCAGTTCACTATTCCATCTTGTGTCAACAGATTGGCGTAACTGTCTAAAATTGATTCCTTGAGCGTCTGATTCTGGTTCAAGCAACTCATCTGCAACTGTTGACTGGTGAGTTAAAGAAGCCAAATCTTTGCATGTTTGCAACGCATCATCCATTCCAACAGTCATTCCAAATGAGTCTCGAACTGCACATTGTAAAATATGATTGTTGCACAAGTATTGGTCAAGGCGCTTTGACAATTTGACTGCAAGTTTCATGTTTCTTGCCTGGTCGTTCACGCAGAACATTGGCAAATCAGCAGGCAAATTTAGTTCTTCTTAGAAAGAAAGAATCCAGCTTTCCTTCAATTAAGATACCTGTGTGTCTGCCTGGGAACTGTTGGACATGGGGTGTCCAGTAATACAGTCTCCAATTTTCGTCAATAGCATGAAAAGTCCAAGAGATGTAGCTGTTCTGAGCTCTAGAAGTCTAAAGGTCAGAAGTAAATACAGCACTTTTTAGATTTGGCGTAATCTCCGTTATTATGCTCTTCATTCCAGCTTGAACTTCTCTTGACCGAATTGAAAGCTTTCTTGAATATGTTGTTCTGTGATGAAGGCTCAGTTTAGGGTTTGCAATGTCAAACAATTTCTTGAAACCTCTTCCTTTGACTGCTGAAAAGGATGCCAGATCAGTGCAAAACTAATCCAGCATTGCAGAGTCAAACTGTTTTTGAATGGAATTGTCTTTGTCATATTTGGACTTTGTTTCAAGCATTTTTTGACCATGGCTCGTTGTTTCTTCTTAGGAGGAGGAAGAAGAGAGTCGTCAGTTTTTTCAGAATACTCAACGTAATCTTGGCTATGTTTTTTTTCGAAGTGACGATGAAGTCCGCTTGTGTTTCCATCTTTTGTTTTCAAAGACTTTTAGCACGTCTTGCATTCAGCACTGTCACTTGTTTTTTGAAAATATCTCCAGATTTTGTTTTTTCTTGGTGACATTTTTGATCGTTGAAATGAGGCAAGAATATTTCTTTTCAGTATAAACAATATGTGTCAAGTTGAATTCCACTGGTAAACTAATGAAATTAAGTCGAAAGTGCACCATTTTATACAAAAAGTTTTTGTATTTAAAATCTCATTAAAAATATTTAAAATCTAATTAAATTTTTTAATAAGATTTAAAAAAAAAATTTAATTAAAAAATCTAATTAAAAATCTAATTAAAAATTTTAATTTGTTTTTGTCTAAAACAAACTAAATTTTTAATTAGATTTATTAAAATCACGGAGTCAAAATATAAATTAAGAGTCATTTTTTGTAAGAATCAGGCAGTCAATGGAAGTGACCTCCTCCATTTTGCTTGAATTTTTTATATATTGATCAGAATATAGAAAAAACCTGTTGGGGAAAAAAAAAATTTTCAAAAATGTTTCGTTCACTCGGAATCTGGGCTTAAATTTTTGAGATTTTTTTAAAAATTTTTAGAAATTTAGTTTTTGCCACCTTTGAACCCATTTTTTTGGCAAGGCAAAAAGTTGCACATAGCTTTTGTAGTTAATATCAGACGTAACCCAAAAGCTCTCTCCAAAAAATATAAAAAAGTTGCGTGACACTGTGCGGTTGGCTAATTATCATAGTTCAAAAGTACAAAATCAATCAGTTTTGTCAACTTTTAATCGGAGTTAATTCTAGCGGCGAAGTGTTGCACACAATTTTTCTTTTAGGATTTGAAATTATCAAAGGTATTGAGTCTAAAAATGCAAAGAAAGTTATGTGATACTTAAAGCCTATTAATATATTAAGGCTTGAAATTGGAAAAAAATGTTTTAGTATACTTACAAAATGAACCATTACGGCAGAGGCGCTTAGTTTTGTAAAAATGTAAACATATCCAACTGTCAATACAAAAAGGTCCTAACATAATAATAAAAAAAATTCGTGTGATCTTTAGATATTAAGTTAAAAATAAAGGTACAAATTGTTAAAAATGATTAAGTACGAAGAGATATTTTTTTGGACACACAGATGAGGTTTTCGCTCACAATAAAATTTCTATCATCCAAAATTAGCATTTAGCATTGCACAAAACATTGCACGTAATGTTAAGAAAAAATTTAGGCGCTTCTGACTATGATATAGAAATCATAACAATTGAAATAAATAATAATAAAAAACAATACATGATCAGAAGTGAATTATTTAAATTTACGTCATAACCAAATAACTTGTGGTGATCGAATGGAAGAAGAATCGCTGATATCACGATTGTGGAGAAACAAGTTAGTGGGCGGTTGTTTACTTTACCATAAAAATGTCTTAACTTTATTTTAACGATCTTTAAAATTTGCATAAATAGAGTAGATATTTTATCATTGCTATTGAGAAATAGGTACTGCATAAATAGAACTTGTTTTTAGTTGAGTATGAAACAAAACAAATATTTTTATGAAAACTGTTGTTGCTTTTCAAAAGGAAATTGTGGATCATTCAAAAAACATAAAATTATAAACAAAATGTTCTACATTCATCAGCTGGGAGATGTTGATGTTAAGAAACACCTCATCAACTTAAAGGTAATTATGTATTTTAAATTTACGCAGACTGTAATATAATTTTTATAATTACATACTTAATAACTTCTCTGCAATAAGATTTTGAGACAAAGTTCTTTAAACAAAAAAAAATAGCTCTTTTAATTAATTCCTCACTCTTTTAATAAATAATCACTAAATTAATCACACTCTTGCAATATTGTATTTTAATAATAACAACAATGTATTTCAAACTTGTAAACATTTTTCGTGAAGAGTCAGGTTATAAACAATGCTTTAAATGACACACTTAATAATTGTTTAAAAAATTGTTTTTAGGTCATGCGATTAAACGATAATAATATTTGGGAAGAAAATGGACTTATTGCAAATAGACTTAAAAGAAATCTTGAAAAGGATGAACAAATATGTGCTTTTCACCGGTACACGTTTGGTATTGCATGGAGTCCTCCAAAAACATGCTTTCATCCTCACCATCTAAATATAAAAGGAAAAAAATCTCCCGCTTTAAGGGCGTCACCAATACATGTCGTCATATCAATGTCAAAGCGATACAATGAAGTATTTTCAGTTGGTGCAATGCTGTGTTTTACCCATTTAAAGCAAGAAACTGCTTTATCTAGAGTCAACGAAAACACCAATTTATGTACAGAAACACAAACACAACAAGAACAAACATATATGACACCTGCTACTCCAGATGAAGAATTTGATCCCGGTGAAATTAATGTTTCACAGGAGATTTTGGACGAATCTCTAAGAAGCCGTGAGAGTGTAACTGAGGTTCTTAATGCAAGTCCAATAAAATTTAGATTAAAAAGGAAGTTCGAATATCTGGAAGATACTACTAAAGATAAGTTAAAACGCAAGTATGTTCCCCTAGAAAACTTATTAAAGAAAAAATTTGCGGAAGCTGTTGCTCCTGGACAAAAGGAAATACTTATAGATTTTCTTAACAGTAAAAATGTTGATGAAATAAATAGCCCTCTCCCGATTGAAATTATTCGTGCTCAGAAAGTATATAAGCAAAGTGATTCCATGGGAAAGTTAGTTATCCTCTCATTATTAGACCATACCAAGTATACCAAAAAGTTTATAATGAACACATTTGAGTGTACCAAACATCGTATAGAAACAGCAAGAAAATGGCATGCATCTCATAAAGGGTTGGCATTTCCAGAGAAGAAAGTATTCGTCCGATCTAGTCTTGATCAAACAAAGTGTGAACATTTCTTAGACTTTATATTTACAAGCGGTATTTTGCATGATGTTGCTTATGGAATAACCAAATTAAAATACGACAGCGGTGAAGAACAAAAGATAGTGCATGCAATACTGACGACAAAATATAGCCACGCTATCATGTTCTATCGAAAAAGTTGTAGTGAAAACAATTATATACCATTATCTGATTCAAGTTTGTGGAAAGTATTGCATGCAATAAAACCTTCAAGTCGAAAAAGCTTAGCTGGATTAGATGATGTTACTGCTTCAGGCATGAATGGTTTTCAAACATTACAAAAATTGGCACAAAGATTTAGTTCTAAATCTCTCGAAGCTGCCCTTGAAAAAGGAAAAAGGTATTTGAAAACAAGTTATCAAACCAATTGTAGTGTCAATGACTCAAACATTTCTTCTCATAGCTCAAAACATGCCTTATCAGATCCATCTGAAAAAAATCTTCAATCCAACACAGAGATATCAGAAGTGGTATGTGCCGATTGCTATGATTTGTGCAAAGCTATCGAGATGATCAAAGAACTAACAATTCAAAATTCTGACGATGCTGATTCTATTTATGATTTGGAAATTGCTGTAAAGGATGTATTCAACTACATAAAACACCTGATGAGAGATTCTCAACAGAAAAAGGCAAAAATCGAAGCTTTTAAGCAATTAAACGATGAAACTGCTTTCTGGCTTAAAGATTTTTGTCAAAAAATTCTTCCGGTTCGATACAGAGAGGGCCAAAGAGAGTATTTTGGCAAGAAAGGAATGAGTTTACATGTGGATATATTCTTCATAAAAATAGCAGGAAAGTTATTCAAACGTGTTTACTTTACTTCAATGTATAGGTGTGATCAGGGAATAGGTGATGTTGTTTCGTTAGCCACTGCAGTTTTAGACCAATTCAGAATTGATCAACCGCATATCAAGAAAATGTTTACCAAATCTGATAATGCCGGCTGCTATCAGGGAAATCTTTCAGCTGAAGCAATCTACAATGTATGCAAAGAGAGAGATATAAAGTTGCTGAGATATGATTATAATGAACCCTGTTGTGGAAAAGATCAATGTGACAGGGAGAGTGCAGTTGTAAAGACAATTTTAAGGAGTTACGTTGACTCTGGTAATAATCTTTTGACTGCTGAAGATATACACAAGGCTATGCATTATAGTTTTGGCGCTAAAGATGCAAAAGTAGCAGTTGCTCAAATTAGCAATGATAAAACTGTAGTTACTGGACCAAAGATTAAGAACATTAGCAACTATCACTCATTTGAGTTTGGTGAGAAAAGTATGAAGATGTGGCGTTATTTCAATATCGGTGAGGGAATTGAACAAGAGTATGGAAATCTTAAAATTCAACCCTCGATTAAGTTGTTGTTGCCATATAGCAAAACAGATAATTCAATTAAGCGTAACAAGTCACTTAAGGAAAAACAGAAAAGAAGTGACAGGCAATTATATTCATTAAGATTTTGCACTGAAATGAATTGTACTTAATCATTTGAAAGCGATGCTGAGTTAGAAGAACACATGCTATCCGGTCTTCATACAGTTCCGAAATCATTAACATCATTGGATAAAGTTCGCAACTCGTTTGTTCATAAGATGAAAATTACTTCACAACTAAATATGCCAATTTCTTCATCCTCTAACAGTGCTTCCGTAAAAGACAAACCACATTGCATGAACATTTTTCTATTGCAAGGTTGGGCATTACCAGTTCGAAGTTCTTTTAGATTTTCAAATCAGCAGAAAGAACTGTTGTATAAATACTTTAATGGTGGAGAAGAATCAGGTAATAAAATGAGCCCTGAGCGGGTTCACATGCAGCTGAGGAGAGAACTTCCGCCTGATCAATATGTAACTAGCCAACAGATAAGATCTTTATTTTCAAGGTAGGCATTGTTGCTATCAAAACTTTTGCAAATTAGATTATGTTTCTGACTGTTAAATAGTTCTTTTACAAATATGAAATTAAAATTTAGGTGAAAGTTATAATTTTGTGTGTTTGTTTACATATGTTTAAAATATGTACAATTGATATTGTTATAGATTTAGTAACCTGAAAAGAAAAGGTAAGCTGGTAGAACCGACAACAGAAAATAATGAAAATAGTCAGGTTAACGATAACAAAGAAGTTTATGGCGAAAATGATGACTTTAATCTGGCAGGAGACAATGAAGATGATAATAAATATGAGGAAGACATCGCCAATCTTGCAAATAAAATTTGTCTTGTATGGAAAGTGAATGATTGGGTTGCTGTTGCATATGAAAAACAATGGAATATTGGATATATTGTGGAGGTAATATTATTCAAAGTATATATTAGTTTCAAGTTTTTATTTTGTTTTACAAAACAGTGCTCTAAAATAAAAGGAATATAAATAAAATGTTAAAATAATTTCAGAATGACATTATATAAGACTTTACAAGTTTTATTGAATGTAAGCAAAATTAAACAAATCATAAACTCTTTATTATATTATTTTAAATAGTGCGCTAATACTTTTAGGTATCTATAACTGGGATCAGAGTTAATTGTATGATTAACGGGCAAGAGAAGAATACTTTTCGCTGGCCAGTTACTACCGAGGAGATAAATAACCAAACTGATAAAATTATCTGTTTAGTAAATGCTCCTTTTCTAATCAGTGGTTGTGGCGATTATTCATTATCCGAAGAAGACTATAATACAGTCATATCATCATTCTTAAAGAAACTTACTGCAGCAGAGTAGAAATTATGTGTGATGTGGTGGATAATGTGTGTAAATGACTCTATTAATAAATGAAAAACTAATTTTTAAATGGAAAAACATTTAAATGTTTGATTTATGTTTTATTTAATTAGCAATATAGTTATCTTGATGTTAGATTTTTGTTCAGTTTTTAATTCATGATATATCATGCGCGTGACAAAATCACACGAATTTTTTTTATTATTATGTTAGGACCTTTTTGTATTGACAGTTGGATATGTTTACATTTTTACAAAACTAAGCGCCTCTGCCGTAATGGTTCATTTTGTAAGTATACTAAAACATTTTTTTCCAATTTCAAGCCTTAATATATTATTAGGCCTTAGGTATCACATAACTTTCTTTGCATTTTTAGACTCAATACCTTTGATGATTTCAAATCCTAAAAGAAAAATTGTGTGCAACACTTCGCCGCTAGAATTAACTCCGATTAAAAGTTGACAAAACTGATTGATTTTGTACTTTTGAACTATGATAATTAGCCAACCGCACAGTGTCACGCAACTTTTTTATATTTTTTGGAGAGAGCTTTTGGGTTACGTCTGATATTAACTACAAAAGCTATGTGCAACTTTTTGCCTTGCCAAAAAAATGGGTTCAAAGGTGGCAAAAACTAAATTTCTAAAAATTTTTAAAAAAATCTCAAAAATTTAAGCCCAGATTCCGAGTGAACGAAACATTTTTGAAAATTTTTTTTTTCCCCAACAGGTTTTTTCTATATTCTGATCAATATATAAAAAATTCAAGCAAAATGGAGGAGGTCACTTCCACAGTTTCAGGAATTTGCCTGATTCTTAGAAAAAACGGCTCTTAATTAAAAAAACATATGTCTGCAATAAATTTACTGCATACACAGCTGCATTTTTATATACATATAGATATATGTATATGTGGGTATATATATATTATATGTTGGTTTTAAACTAATTTGTTTGCTCTTAATTTTAGTATATTAGTAGCAAAGCGATTTTTGTTTACTATCACTGTCAAATAACTTAGTTACGCTATATAGAGTAGAAGAAATTAAATAAACATTTCATTACATCCAAATTTTTTATAATTCAAAAAATAAACCTTTATTTTTGAGAACTACATTTTAGAGTATAGCAAAGTTGACAAAAATTTGATTGTATAGAAATAACTTTTCATGTTTTACTGTAAATAGGTGTTATCTTTATTTAGGTTCTTCCAAGCCAGCGAGTCAACATAAAAAGTTCCATGTATGATGTATGGGTTTGTCTTCACAAAGATGGGTGGGTTAACAAAAGCAGCTGCACTTGTCCAGTGGGACTAGGTTCAGCTTGCTCACATATTGCAGCTCTACTTTTTAAACTTGAGGCTGCTGTGCACCACCGTTTAAATAAAGAAAATGCGTCAACAAGTCAGCTTTGTTCATGGAATGCCTCAAAGCGCAGTGTTAATGCAGCACCATAAAGTGCTATGAATTTTAGCAAAAATAAAAAAAGAGGATAGTTACCCTCAATTAATGAGTTTGTATTAAAAAAGAAAACAAAAAGTATAAGAGCATCAACTATGTTTAAATTAAATGGGAATTCATATATTGACCCATCATTTTGCATATCAGTCAGCGACTTTAACACATTACGCCAATCCAATCCTAAATCTGTTATATTTACCAGCTTAGATAGTAATAGCCATCATAAATCAAGTGATACTGAGTCAGGTTCTGAAGATGAGATGAATTGTTTACCAGAACCTATAACTAGCTTGTTTGATCCTACTTGCAAAAATCTATCTCAGTTTGAGCTTTTAAAACACTCTAAAAAACTTTATAAAGACTTTAGTCAAACTTATTTTGAAAAACAATACGATCAACTTGCCAAAGTAACATATCAACAAAATCTATCGTCAGCTTGGCAGGTTCATCGGGCAGGAAGAATTACAGCTTCAATATGTTTTAATGTATTTCACACAAATAAATTTGTTTTCAGTGAATCTCTTATCCAAAAAATCATGCAATATAAAAAAGATTTTTATAGCAAATTTACACAATACGGTAAGAAAATGGAAAATTGTGCCAAAAATACATTTTATGAGGTCCAGTTAAAGAAGCACAGAAATTTTTCGTTTATTAACTCTGTTTTTTATGTTATGGCTGATATGCCTTTTTTGGGAGCTTCTCCTGATGGAATATTTACCTGTTCTTGTCATGGAAAGGGTGATTTAGAGATTAAATGCCTATATAGTTATAAAAATGGTTTTATTAACTGGCAAAGTGATGAAAAATTTCCCCTTAATAGTAATGGTCTAAAATCAAATCACCCTTACTTTTTCCAGATGCAATTACAAATGTTCGTTTGCAAAGTTACCTTCGGTGAGTTTTTTATGCGGTCCCCAGTTGAGCAAAACAATTATTTACAGTGTACTGTACAGCATGATAATGATTTTCTTAAAGTAGTTGTTGATGTTTTGGCTAAATATTTCTTCAATGTTATTTTACAAGAAATTGTCAGAAGAAAACTTTCAACATAGAAAACAGTGTTGTTTTTGCATGAAACCTGAATTTGGTCTCATGATTTCATGCAACAATGCAAGTTGTTCCAAAAAATGGTTTCATTACTCATGTGTATATGTTACAAGGAAACCAAGAGGTTCATGGTTCTGTCCTTAATGCAGGAGTTAATTACTATATTTCTTTATTAAAAGTACCATTTAGTGATAACTAATACTTATGTTATGGTTATGTATTCATATTATATTCTTATTAGATATAGTAATATAACACAATAGAAGAATGTCATATTTAAATAAAATAAGCTATTTATTACAAACAGTATGCACCTTTTGATTCTTAATTACCCACTGCAAAATGCCTAAGTCTTGTAACATATTTGCAAGGTAAACAGCTCTACAACATTATTTGCTGTATGAATCTTTAGTTGGGCTCTGTTATGTTAACACAACCCAAAGGTTCCTTAGACTTTTTTATAGATAAAATTAAACTACCCTTAGTTATATATAAATATAGTTTATGTAGATATTCTTTAGCATAATGTAAGGAGATTTATCAATAAATTGATAAAGACAGAAAGGTGTGGTTCATTAGGGTGTTTTTTTATCTAACTTAGATTTCATACAATTCTGCAAAACATTGTATCACTTTATAATGCCTTTGTTTAAATTTAAAAGTTTAAAGTTAAAATTTAAAAATTTAAAGTTAAAACTTCTTCTATTTGCACATCCTACTACACAGCAACTATCAGGCATTTTTTTAAATAACTTACGAACGTATCTAGAGCTGTAATTTTAGGTGAAAAAATAATAAAATGCAAGTTTCCTAAATGTTTATTGCAGAATGTTTATATTTTTTGCCTGCCAGTTTAGTGCGCATGTCCACGGGATTGAATATTTTGTAAACATTTGAAATTGGTCTATAACTCAAACTGAGTTTTTAACTTTTCAATAAAACGCAGACCTGGAAAATTTTTTCAAAAAAACAAAGCACATGCTTATTTGTATTTAAAAAGTCCGCGTTTTATTTAAAAAATAATAAAACAGGATTGAGGTTTATTTTAAAATCATTATAACACATAACAACAATATTAAATTCTTACCTAGAAGATGTCAAAACCTTGAGAATAACTTTCTTCGTTCATTTCACTTCAAGCTAAGTAATAATTTAACGTATAATGTTATAACAAGGTGATGATTAAAAAAAAACAAAAACGGATTGGCATTGACACAAAAAAAGTCTTTCCTGGTCTGCGTTTTATTAAAAAATTCAAAACTCAGTTTGAGTTATAGCGTAAAGGGCTAACCATAAAAAAAGGGCTGACATTATCCCAGTTGCTGTGTTAATGTCTTTTGCCAGCTCTGTTGATGCTTTTTTTATATTTCTTAAAGATAGGGTTTTTAAATATTTATTGTCATCTTTTGTTAGCTTAGGAGGTCTACCACTTTTCTTTCTGTCTTCAAGGGAGCCAGTTTCTCTAAACTTTTTAATGATTTCTGTAACAGCATTCTTCGAATATCCTGTTTTGGACGTAGTTGTTATGACACATCGTTTTAATAAATAAACAAACAGATCCCTCATGTTTCCTCATCAATTTTGTTTATTTATTCAAAATAATGTATTCTTTCAACTTTTCTTATATATTATTAAACTTAAGTACGCTTTAAAAAAATTACATAAAATTAAAAAAATTGTAAATACGTCAAATTATACAAGTGGTCTAAAACTTATTCACAGTACTGTGTATCAAAAAAACGTAACTTAAAACATCATAACTTTTTGAAGAATTTTTCAATTTTAATAATTTTTCCACTTTTAAAATAATGAATTGACGCTTTTTTTAATGATATATAACATTCAAATATTTAATTGATTTGTAAATTTCATATCACATACCTACTATAAGAACAATGACTAAAATCAACATCTGATCAACATTGTTGAAATCAGTTGTTGATTTCAAGCATTTTTGCCCATAAACAGTATGTTACCTATAGGAAAATTTGTTTAATTGTTTTTAATAACTGTTTGTAATAAAAAGTGATCTGCTAGCAAATCATTTTTTATTAACACAAACTATTAAACAATTTTTGCTTTAACTTTACCCACTTTTAAACTCTGCGATACCAGGCAATACTCATTTTTTATCTTTCTCATCCAAGAACCATAAGATGTTCTTTATTATTCATAATTTATTATTATAAGTCCCTCAACCCTAATCCAGCACTTTTGTTATATTATGTAAATCAATTACCATCAGCTGAGAAAAAAAAAAAAAAATTAAATGTATACAAAAAAAAAAAAATTTAAAATGCTTTTAAAATATTTCAAAACTTTAAACAAATTCAACTTTAAAAAGTGGTAAGAGTATAGACATTCATTCAACTATAGTGGTACATTCCATGTCAAAATTATTAGGTGCTTTATGAGATTCTGTGGTGATTCTTAAATCAGGTGATACTAGATACAATGTTCTATTTTTTTATTACTGCATTATTCCTATTTTTTAACACATATAAAATATTGTAGTTATAGAAAAACATTTATTATTCACTTTAAAAAATATATAATGCAGTGAAATATTTTTAGCTCCGATTACACCTTTAAATCTGTGGTATGCTATAATACAAGACTGTACTGTTGTCTGCATTTAAAAATCATAATTCCATTTATAAATAATTTTTTAAAATAGTAGCATTAGTTTGTAATCAAATCTTTAGCCACTTTCTTTTTCATCAACTTCCACTCATTTTCAGTAGGGTTCATATCTGGGCTATGACTCGACCTATCCAGCAGAGGAATGTTTTACTCTTCCATTAATAGTTTAGCATACCTTATTGTGGCAGAAAGCCACACAATAAGGTCTGTTTGAAAACTATTATCTGAGCTGCAGAATCAACTTATTTTCTAGGACTGGTTTGTATTATTCTTGCCACACTTACCTTAGAACCCTTTAACCGATGACTAAACAGATCAGCATTTATCTATATGGCTTAACAGTCAAAATGCCAAAGTCTGGATGAAACTTTTCTATATTGGTGCTAACTAAGCAACCAGGGTTGAAATTTGACCAGGGATTGGGTTTGATAAAACATAGCCGGGGCCAGGTCTGTGACCGGGGCTGCATGAATGTTTATACATTCTAAAATATTTTTTTTTATTCAAAATTCATGTTATATTTTGTATATATATGCATATAAAAACATGATTATGATCAACAAGATCATCATAATCATCATTACCATCATCATCATCATCATCATCATCATCATCATCATCATCATCATCATCATCATCATCATCATCATCATCATCATCATCATCATCATCATCATCATCATCATCATCATCATCATCATCATCATCATCATCATCATCATCATCATCATCATCATCATCATCATCATCATCATCATCATCATTATCATCTAGCTTTAGTCTTTCTTATTTATGCTGTTTCTCTTATATAAACATTAGAGCATTTCCATTCCATAACTAAAACTAATTTATACAATCTGTAAGGCACTCTCTTCAAGTTTTCTTACTTCTACCACTACTATATAATCCTGAAGCTGCTTCCTGTCTACATGCTGATACCTTAATCACTTTAATCTTCTCCAGCAAATGTTGTCAGACAATGTTTTTTTTCTAATCTGTCAAAGACTATGCCTTTTTTTCTTGTCTAGTTAGAGTCACACTACACATCCGTCTGATCATTTTTTCTTTCTGCAAATGCTATACCAAATAAATACTAAAGTTTATCTAAATAAGTAAGAATATTGTATGCCAGTATCCTAATAAATAGCAATCATAAGTTCATGCCCATATTATGTATGCATAAATGCGCATCTTTTCATGGTTCTGATTTATCATAGGTTTAATCTTTTTACTTCTTAGAGCAGAGTTATTTGGAAAGAACTTTTCCTCTTACTTGATAAGGGAATCTAATGGCCATACTGTTTTGTATAGTTTTTATTGTACCAGTTAAAGAGATTAACCCATTGTTAAACACCCAAATCACTCTGGCTTCCAATGCTAAAGTTAGTTCTCAATTGAATACTTCTACAGATTGTGCTTCTGACAAGATTTCCATCATAATACAAAAAATGTGTTCTCCAGAACTCTCTTCAATTTTTGCTAAACTATTAAAAAGTGCTAAATAATATTCCAATTTTAAAAAACTCTAGAAAATATTTTAAACTTTCCAACTATTCCACAATTAGTCTTCACTCTGTTATTAGTTTCTTTATATATAGTTTTTGAGATTATTAAATCATTTCTTTCTAACTGCAGTATTAAAGTTATTTTTGAAGGCCTACACTCTTCTTCATTTCAAGTAATTTTAAGGTTACCACAAGGTTCTATCTTTGCTCCTGTATTGTTACTTATCTACAATTACCCAGCTAGCACGCATACGTTGGCCAACATCGAAACAACATCATGGCCATTATAAAGAACAGGGTCATTATAAAGTCATGGTTAAAAAAATGAAGGGAATAGTCATGCAGAAGAAGGAATGATGACAAGGAAGATAAAAATGTTAACAATAAATGATGTATTTTTATAAAAAACTATAATGAATTATATGTAACATATTACTAAGCTAACACAAGTCTCAATTTTTAATTTTTTTTAATCTTTTCGTACGCTTTTAAAAGTGTACAAAAAGATAACATTAAAAAAGACATAAATTAAGATGTTTGTTTACTTAGTAATATGTTACATATAATGTTACATATAAAAGTAATTTAATATAAATAATACTAATAATATAATATAAATAATTTAATATATAAAATTATAATTATAAGTATATAAAGTTCTATATATTTGTGTATAATTACTTTTATATGTTTATATAAAATTTACATATAGATTGTACGAATTTTTTAAAATAATTTTAATGATTATTACAAGAATTTTTATTTGTTAGCAGTACAAAACACATTTACTGATCTGTGTACTATTTTGAATTTTTATTATATTACATATATAATATTTATTATATTACATATATAATAAAATAAAAATTAAAAATAGGACACAAATATATATATATATATATATATATATATATATATATATATATATATATATATATATATATATATATATAGATATATATATATATATAAATTAGTAAAAACACTTATCCAATTTTTTCTTTGACAACTTGTATATATATATATATATATATATATATATATATATATACATATATATATATATATATATATATATATATATATATATATATATATATATGTATATATATATATATATATATATATATATATATATATATATATATATATATATATATATATATATATATTAGTAGTAGAAAATCACTTAACAAAAATTTTTTCCATTTAACACTGTGTTTCATCAACAAAGATTCATCAGAAAGGCATTTCTGATGAATCTTTGTTGATGAAACACAGTGTTAAATGGAAAAAATTTTTGTTAAGTGATTTTCTACTATTAATATAATTTCTCTCTTCTTTTAAGAACATTGAGCACTCTATTGTGTAGAATACTTTTTAAAGTTGTTTAAATATGTATATATATATATATATATATATATATATATATATATATATATATATATATATATATATATATATATATATATATATAAATTGGTAAAAACACTTATCCAATTTTTTCTTTGACAACTTGTTTCACCATCAGTAAGTTCATCAGGAAGCTTCCTGACAAAAATACTGATGGTGAAACAAGTTGTTGAAGAAAAAATTAGATAAGTGTTTTCACTGATACATAAACACACACACACACACACAGATATATATATATATATATATATATATATATATATATATATATATATATATATATATATATATATATATATATATAGATATATATATATATAAATATATATATATATATATATATTTTTAACAGAAACACTATTAAGGTTAGCTATAGCTGTACAAAAAATATTGAAAGAATTAAAATGAATTCCTCAAAGAAAAAAATACTGAAAATTGTAACTGCAAGCAAAAAATTGACTGCCCTATGATTGGCAAATGCTTATCAAAAAATATTATTTACAAATGCATTGCTTCCTCGCAAAACAACCCTGATAAACAATATATTGACTAAACCGAGGGTAAATGGAAAAAAACATGCCAACCACAAACAATCTTTAAACATAAAAAATACTGAAAAGAGACTATGCTGTCAAAATATATTTGGTAACTGAAAGAAAAAAATATTAATTTTAATTTAAACTGGTCTATTCTAAAAACTGTACCTGCCAATAAAAACCTTTTCCAAAAGGTGTATACTATGTTTGCAAGAAAAATTTGAAGCTATTACTTATTTAAATCAAGAAAATTTACTGAAATAAAAAATCTGAATTAATTTCTAAATGCAGATATGTAAATAAGTTTCTTTTAAAAAAATATAAAAACAAATGACCAGTTTAAAATTATCCTTATTCTAAAGAAATCTTTTCATGATTTTTTAATTATCTAATGTAGTTTACGCAACTTCCTGGTTGCAAAATACTACAGCTATTACAAAATTAACTATATTGTTGCAAAGTACTATATTCAAAGAAAAATTGATTAAGAAGGTTTTCTCAAAGTTAAAATTAATGACTATATAGATAAAAAAAAATTTTTAATCATGTTTTAACATCATTGTCTCTACTAAAGTTGACTTTTTGTAATAGCACTTTATCTTTTTAAATAATACTTGAGCAAACTTTTTTGAATAATGCTATATTTATATTATTAAATATATCATAAATAAATAAATCATTTACTATAACATGCATCGCATATAATGTGTTATAGGCAGGGGTGTGGAGTTGTAAAGAAAAAGTACCAACTCCGACTCTAATTGTTGAAATTGAGTATGACTGATTGAGTATGACTCTGACTCCTAAACAAAATTTTAAAAAAATTCTTTGAATTCTTAAAAAAATATTACGCGATAAGTTAAAAAATTTTTTTTTCAAAATTTATGGAAGTTCTTTAAGGTTTAGTATAAATATATTTGGAGTCGGAGTCGAGATTTTGTAGTAGCGGCTCTGACTCCACTAAAAATGTTGCGAGTAATGTAAGCAGTAAATCATTAAACCTTGAGGATTTTTTAGTTAAATTATAAACTTGTTTGAAAAGTTACCTTGTGGATTTTTTTAAATTAACTCAAGTAGGAATGTCAAAAGAAAGTCAAGACGAAGTCTTATGATTTACTTTTCCATTTATTGTTATTTACTATTTTTTTGAATTCAGTCTTTAATTTCAGCTGTCTTAAAACTCTTATATTTGGATGAAATATATTATAAAAGTATCTTTAAAAAATTTCAATGGCGCCTCAAGGTTTAGTTTCTTGTTCCTTGTTAAATATTGTTTTAAATTTCACATTAAGATTCTTTAGATGTAAAATAAAACATTTGTAGACTTTATATATATTATTTTATAAGTCACCTCAAGTTTTGTTACTGAGTTTTACTACAAAAATTTTTTTAGTTATAAAATAAAGGTTTTTGAAAAAAATCTAGATGACATTTTAAGGTATGGTTTATTCTCCCTTTTTATATAAGTTTTTAAAATTACCTCTCAATTCTTTTGTTTTATTGAGTTTTACTATAAAGATATATAATAGCATAAATCTATAAGTTGCCTTTAGGTTTGTTTTATTGTTGCTTTCTTATTTTCATTTTAAAAATGGCGTTAAGTTTTCTTTGTTTGGCTGAATTATATTTGTAAATATCTTTAAAAAGGTTTTTTCGTATGGCTAAATTATATTTTTAAAATGTTATTTTTTAATTAGTTTTAAAAGTCACCTTAAGGTTTTTATGTTTGTCGGAACTATATTTGTAAATATCAACAAAGTCTAAATGTCGCCTTAAAGTTTGCTTAATTGTTTCTTATTATATATTGTGGAAAAAATTTTTCTGCTAGTTTTAAAAGTCAACTGCTAGTTTTACAAGTGAACAAGTCAAGTTTTTTTTTTATAAGTTGCTTTAAGGTTTGTTTTATTGTTGCTTTCTAATTTTTTATTTAAAGTCACTTTAAATTTTTGTTTGGCTGAATTATATTTTTTAAATATCTTCAAAAAGTCTATGTTGCCCTATAGTTTTCTATATTGTTTCTGTTATATTTTGTTTTCAATTTTACCTTAAGTTTCTCTAGTATTAAATAAAGTATTTTAAAAGAGCTAGATGACACCTTAAGATTTAGTTTATTCTTCCTTTTTGCATATTGTTTTATAAGTCACCTCAAGGTTCTTTTGTTTTTACTGAATTTTACTATAAAAGTATCTGTTTCAAAATCTACTTGACACCTTAAGTTTTGTTTTAATGTTTCTTTTTATATATTGTTTTAAAAGTCACCTTTAGGTTTTTTTGGTTTACTGTGTTTTACTATAAAAATATCTGTTAATAAATATGCAGGTTGCCTTAAGGTTTATTTTGTTGTTGCTTTTTAATTTTTATTCTAGTAGTCACCCTAAATTTTTTTTTTGGCTGATATATTTATATTTTCAAATATCTTTAGAAAGTCTTAACTTCGCCCTTATGTTTGCTTTTTTGTTCCTTGTTATATATTATTTTAAATATTACCTTTGAAGTCTTTAGTCATAAATTAAAGTATTAAAAAAAGAGTCTAGATGATACCTAGGTTTAGATTTTCCTTAATTTTTATAAATTGTTTTTAAAGTCACCTTTAGGCTGTTTTTTTTACTGAGTGTCATTATAAAAATATTTTTTAAAAGTATATAAGACACTTTAAGGTTTAGTTAATTGTTCCTTGTTTTATATTGTTTTTAATTTTTTTTAAGATACGTTAGTAATTAAATAAAATATATTTAAAAAAATAAATAGATGACACCCTGAAATTTGTTTTTATGTTTCTTTTTGTATATTAATTTAAAATTCATTTTAAGGTTCTTTTGTTTGACTGAATGTTATCATAAAAAGAGCTGTAAAAAAATGCAGAGTTTGCCTTAAGATATTGTCCATAAGTCACGCAACAAAAAAATTTCATATTATAAAAAGTAAAAATAGCTTATTAAGTTTAATGAAAATCACAGTTTAAAATAAATTTGCTACGTATTTAATGAACGATCTCTTATGGTTTGGTATGTGTTTTTTTTATGTTTTTTAATAATAAATATGTTTTTTTATGTTTTTTTTATGTTTTTTAATAATAAAGTCATTTAAAGGTTCTTTTTTTTGGCTGAGTTATATTTGAAAAATGTTTGAATGATGCCTAAATGTTTTGTTTATTGGTTTATTTTAGTTGTAACATGTAAAATCTAAGTAATGCCTTAGAATTTTATTCTTTATTCTTTGTTTTATATTGTTTTAAAATAAGTCACCTTATTTTAAAAAAATATATAAAGATTGGGCCTAAGGGTGTCTATTGTTGTTTGTTGTTATTTGTTGTTATTAGGGTTGCCTAAGTGTTACATTTTTTTCATCAAGTCACATGAAATACTCAATTCTATTATTGTTTTAAAAGTCACATTAGCTTCTTATGTTTAATTTAGTTATTTTATTTTTAAGTAACCTGCATAATGAGGTTTATTTTATTTTTAAGTAACCTGCATAATGAGGTTTATTTTATTTTTAAGTAACCTGCATAATGAGGTTTATTTTATTTTTAAGTAACCTGCATAATGAGGTTTATTTTATTTTTAAGTAACCTGCATAATGAGGTTCGGTTTATTTTTCATGTTCATATATTCTTTTAAAAGTCTTTTTTTTTCCTTTGTTTTGTTTAAAATATTTTTAAAGAATCTAAATGATGCCATATGGTTTGGTTTATAATATTTTGATATAAACATTTTAAAAACTTTTTTTAAGGTTCTCCTATATTCCTGATTTATACTATTGTAGTATGTATAAAAAAAATTTAATGTTGCCTAAAGGTTTGGGTTTTTTTTATTTTTTTTTTAATATATTTATTTAAAAGTCATTCTAAGGTTCATTTGGCTGTTGTTTGGCTGATTTATATTATAAATACATTCATACAAATATCTAGATGATGGCTTTTGATTCATTGTTCCTTGTTATATATTGTTTTAAATTCTTCAGATTTTTTTAGTCTAAAAATAATATTGTTATAAAAACTTTGATTAAAGTTTAATTTGTTGTTCTTTAATGTATATTGTTTTAAAAGTCACCTTAAGGTTCTTTAATTGGTTGAATTATGTTATAAAATAATCTAAAAATTTAGATAATGCCTTATGTTGCTAATTATTAAAATGTTTAGACAAAACACCGATTGGTTCACTATTCTCTACTTTATATAATTAATTCATCTTAAGATTTCTTTGTTTTGATGAGTTATAAAGATTTGTAAAATGTTTAGATGAGGCTCGATAGCTCGATAGGTTCATTAACTAATTATATTTCATTATGAAATCAAAAATTTGTTGTTTTAATCTCTTAAAATTACCTGAAAAAAACTTTAATTTCTTATGGTTTTTTTGTTGTAATATCTTTAGTTAAGCAGCCCTCGGAATTAGAGACAGCATTCTGCAATGCTGACCTAACTGATGATCTCAAAGTGTTTGAGGTCGGCAAAAAATTGCTGACCTCATTTTAATGTTTTATGGTAAGACCTTTGTATCAAATTTTTTTTGCCGACCAGATCCCAGACTTTTAAAAGATTGAGGTCAGCAAATTATTGCCGATCTCATTTTTCCTAATTTCCAGGGTTGGTTAAGTAATATCTTCCCTTAATATTCCTAATAATTTTAGATCTTTGATATTGATTGATGGAGCCATCAAAAAATATTAATGGTTTGGATGACACTTCAAGGTTTAGTTTCTCATTTCTTATTTTATATTGCTTTAAAAGTCTTAAGTTTGTTTGACACAGTTAAAATTTCAAGTGTCATTTAAATTTATATTCTATTATCACAGGATAAGTAAAGTTTGAGTAATATATTTTTTAATTTTTGGTTGCTGAAATTTTGGAGGTTGTATGTATATTTGTATAGAACTCATAATCAATGCATTACAATTTTTTAAAACCAAAAGTTTACTAAATAATATACCAGACTCACTTATTACTTAACCAATTCAAATTATGGTGTGTTTGCAACAGAAAAGTTTCTGAAAGGGGACTTTCTTTTACAGTACAGAGGTATTTTTTTAGGCATTTTTTTTAGATTTTAATAATTTTTTTTTTTTTAACATTTAGTTTTTATGTGGATCTAAAGACTTTTACTTAGCTATGTAAATAATATTAATTTGTTGGTGTTGGTGGTCTTTGTGTAGTTTGCGATGCAATTGTGTTGTTTGTGATGCAATTTACTTAAGTTTTTCTATCATGTTATTAACATATTTTTAATCTATGTCAAGCATGGTTGGAATCAAATATGTTTGATTAAATACAAATACGTTAATTCTAGATTTTTTAATACAAAGTAAATGCAATCAGTAATCTCTAAATACAAATACATAATATCTTTGAAAAACCCAAAACTTTCCTTTAAAAATCCTGGAAATATTCTGAAATTTTGAATTAGCTATTGGTTGGCAACCCTGTCTCATGTGTATAAATATTTTTGTATCTGTATTAAATAGGTGATGTTATTAGTTTAAATGAGGCAAAATTGAGGTGCCAACAATATGAGAATGAAGGATTGGGTTGTTTTATCTATAATGGAATCAAAGATAATTATGGTAAATCTGTTTGGCAAGTAAAATATTTTTTATTTTTTATTATTATTTTGTTCTTCTTAAACTTTTATTGTTTGTATGGTTCTTAAATTTGTATGGTTTGTATGGCTTTTTTAGAACTGATTACAAATATGAGTACAAAATTTTTACATATTAAAAAAAACATAAATACAAAAATTAACATTGATCATGAAATTTAAATTACTCATGAAAACCATGAAACATAAGTTTACTCTGTTATTGTATTTTTTTTTCTTCTGATACTCATTTAATTTCTGATTTATTTTAAAGCATTGATGCTACAAATAAGTTTCATGGGATGCATGGTAAATGACTCACCTTCGATATATGCCAATGCAAAAATGAAGAGAATAGTTGAGTCTAATCGTGTTAGTCTTTGCCTTTTCGCTACAAAAACAATAGATGTTGGTACTGAACTAAGGTATATTTTATATTCTAAAATATTATTCCATTTGCGTTTCAGCTTTCAATATCAGGTTTGCGTGATTTTTTTTTAGGTTAAAAATTATTTAGTAAATTCTTATACTGTTTGTCATAAAGTTATACTGTAAAATTACTTTTAAATAATTCTTTAGGAAGTTTATGAATAAATAAAGGGGATGTAGTGTCCCAAAAAGAACATTGGCTTTAAATTACAATTTTTTTCTATTATCTGGTGTCCAGGAGTTCTAGATACTTATGATCTGCAATAAGAAAATAATTCATAGCAGTCAGAGAGCCATTATATAAAAGGACTCTAATTACAAAACTGATTCTACTCTAAAGTCATTTTTTCCTTAAAAGTAGTTTAAAAGTCTCTATTCATTTATTGTCTATGTTATTTAAAATGTTAGTTGCAGAGTTTATAATTTTCAAGATATTTCCGCAATTCTGGAATATTTCTTTTAAGTTTTATTTTTTTGGGATATCTAAATAATTTTATGGAAATACAAGTTAAAATTTTTTTTTGTTACATATCAATAATGAAAACAGTAAAGGTAATAATCTACACTATATTTAGTTATGTTGTTATTAGACTATAATTTAGCTATTTCACCTAAAAATCTAGTGTAATTTAATATAATATTTTTTTCATATGAATTAAATTAATTTAAAAACTTTAGTTAAATAGTTATTGAGATAACAGTTGATTTATATGTGCGTTGATGCACTTTTTTATGAAACATTGATGATTTTTTGAAACTCTTACGAAAATCTCAAACAACAATAATAGTTAAAACAAAAATCTACTTCCAAATAAAAATTCTAGAAAAATTCAAGTTAATAAAAAAGGTTCTCTGCGAGGCTTTAAACCCCCAACCTTGTCATTTGCACCTCAAAATTTTACTGTTGTAACATTCGTAGCACTACACCAAAGATTTCCTAACTCAAAAAATTACAATATTTAAGCATTTTCAATTATAAAAAATATTTTGTATAACTATAGAAAAAGCTAACTAGACAGTTTACATTTTTTTATGGTTTTTTTTTACAATTCTATTCAGTTGTTTTTTTTATAAACCTAGTATGCAGATGGGAAATCATTTTTATCTGGTGTTAATTTCAAACATCTCTCTTAGTTTCACACATCTCTCTTAGTTTCACACATCTCTCTTAGTTTCACACATCTCTCTTAGTTTTTTGTGTTCTTAAAGGTCTTAGTTAAAGATTATTATTTTATACTGCATCAATGTAATATATATAGCAACCTGTTGGGCTGCAATAACTCATTTGTCTTGGGCAAGTGTATAAATAAATTTTTAAAAAATGAAAAATATTTATGCATACAACTAATGATTTTGTGAATGTCTTTTATCACCATCATGGTTACTACTATCATCATCTTTTTAATGTCATAATTTTATTGTTTGCACTTGATTGGTTGTTTCCCATAATACTTTATCTCCAATATTTACTATCTTTGAAATCTTTTTTTTTTTTTTTTTGGACTCATTTTTATTTCTTTTAAGTTAAAACACCTGTTATAACACATGTAGTTTGTACAAACACATTTAAACCATAAAGTTTAGTTTTTAGAAGGAATAATTTTGATATTTTTAGATACGATTATGATGATGAAATTAAGAAAATGTTTTGGCCGACCATGGTGTGTTTTATTTAAGTTTAAAATTATTTTATAGTTTATTATTTTTTGTTTATTAATTATCATAACTCTATCAAATTTTCTAAATTTTATTTTTATTCTAAAAAATAATTTAATCTCCTAAAAGGTTTAACTTTAAGTTTATTACTATCATTCTTGGTTCAACAAAAGGTTTAACTATAAGTTTATTACTATCATTCTTGGTTCAACAAAAGGTTTAACTTAAAGTTTATTACTATCATTCTTGGTTCAACAAAAGGTTTAACTTTAAGTTTATTACTATCATTCTTGGTTCAACAAAAGATTATACTTTTTGCTCTTGTTACTTCTATTTAAATTATTAAAAAAGTATTTATTAGGTTTTAAGGTTTTACAGAAGTGGTGTGGGGGGGGGGGGGTGCACATGTGAAAAAAGACTGTTCTATTTAAAAATCAATATATGGCAGTTTTTTGTTTTCATTTATTTAAATATGTAGATAAAGAGTGCAAAAATGACTAAATAAAATGAAAAAACCTTAGCAGATGCTTGTTTTGCTATAGATGGTCTTGATATTTTTCAGGCTTTTTAAGACTGTTGTGATTAATCAAATACTCTGAGCTTCTGATTTAATTTTTTAAGGCTTATGATATATTTTTGATGTATTATAATGTGCAAGTTGCATATGTTTGATGTACCATAATGCGCACAATACTCAACAGTTATTATTATTATTTTTTTTTAATTAAGCATATATTTAAACATATAAAGTATATTATTTAGACATACTTGTTTAAAATAGAATTAAAATAACTTGTATCCTTATTAATTGTTAAGGCATCATGCTTACAGCCATTGTGTTATAACCAAGCTTATTATGTTGAAATTGGAGCAATAAATAGGGAGTTATAATTTGAGTTATATTTTATTGTTATTTCACATAAAATAAAACAGTTGTGTTATGATTTTATTTAAAATCTCTTACTTATATAACATAAACAGGTTTCGTAATAAAGGTTTCCTCTCGGACATTTTTGTATAGGAGACCTCAGTAAATCAAAGTATAGTGGACTAATATCTTAGTGGTTATTTATTTAAATTTTTTATGACGAAATTAAAACTGTTTTCTTTTTTCTTTTTTTCTTTGTAAAGTTGAGGTATAAAATAAGCTTAAACATCTATAATAAGTAGTTCTTTGACTCTTTGCACATGTATCTTGCAATAAATATTTTGTATCTTGCAATAAATATTTAACTCTTTGCATATGTATCTTGCAATAAATATTTTGTTGCGGTATAAAACATCATGCTGAAAAAAACACATCAATATTTTTATTAAGCAGATATACTATACTAAATGTAAATTAAACTATATGCAGGCGTACTGTATTCAGTGAGTGTACTGGACAGGTGTTAATAAGTTACTGGTTAATCATACGCATAAAACAAAGATATATTTTATCTGTGAAAGACTATGAACCTATGAAATATTAATTACCCAAGAACTTATCAAGTGTTTCCAATTTTTTGAAGAAACCTTTAAAAAATATATTTTTAAAATTCATTTTATCAGGTTAAAATGAGTAAAGAAACAACAAAATACTTCTACTTTTTTGTCACATGTTGAACTGGATTGTGTTACTCAAGCTTTGGTTAGATTTAAGCAAATCCATTTAAGTTCTTTGCATTTTACTAAGTTGTAAGTAAAATGCAACAAAGTACTAAATTTAAATACTTTACAAATTATTAAAATTAAACAGTTTTATATAAACTAACAATTCATAACAAAGTTAAAACTCTTTATAAAGGACATTACTTATAAAGGACAGTACTTAATGATTAATACTCAATATTAGATGTGTAATTCTGTGTAAATATGTGCGGAAGTTAAAAAAAAAAATATTGCATTATAGATTTGTAATGATTGCTACTTAAAGTTCTTTTAACTATATTTCAGAAAAGATATACAAATATTATATATAGCTTAGCTTGCGCAATATATATAATATATAGCTGCTCAGCTATATATTATATATATTGCGCAATGAGTTTTTAAATACTTCTTGCGCAAGCTAACAAGAAGTGTTTAAAAACTCATTATGGCATAGGAGACTATGACTAGTGGAAAGTTTCGTTTTTCTAAATGTTTTTACTTTACGCAAATCTAACGGAATATAAAAAAGAATAAAAAAGTTGTGTAAAATTTTTTTTTTTTAATTAGGTTTTTCTAGTTAATTTAATTGAAATTTGATATTTACATCATTACAATTTTGTTTCTTTTAGTCGTTACAAATTTGTTTCTTTTTTTGATTTTTTTTTTTTTTTCAGAAGATAAGTAATGTACACTTTTTTTTTTTTAAATAAAATTAAATATTGCTAAATGTTAGTAATATTTATTATATTACTAACATTTACCAGTACTTATATTTTTTAAATTAATTTTATCATTTTAAAATTTTTAAGTGTTTTTCATGTTTGACTAAGTTTTTATGTTAACTGTTCAGCCATTTGTTGTTTAGGAATTGGATGAAATAGAAATTGGATGTTTTGAAAGTTTCATGGGAAAAGCCATTGTTTGATAATTCTGAATATTTTGGGAAAAGAAAATGAGTTAGTGTGTTTGTCACCAAACAAAGAAACAGAGTTTATTGCTTTACTTCCTAGTTTAATTACAACTTCTACAATTGAAAGATTCTTGGGAAGAAATAAAAACCTTTTCGGAATCTTCCGATAGTAATGTTCCTAAAGAAGACCTAAAATTAGAAATCACAATGTTTCACTTGTGGAATCAAGTCAAACATGTTTTATTAGAGAAAGAAAGTCTAAAATACAAAATGATGAACTCCCTCTTATGTGTTATGGGTGTAAAGGTTTCTATTCAAGAAATTACAAAGCTCGTCACTAACTTGTTTGCCACGGTACAAATACTAATCTAATGATACCTATGGTTTCTATGGCAAGTGAAGTTTATGAAAATTATTCAAATAATTTTGTCAACCTTCTAAACACATTACAACTGGATGATATTGGAGATTATATTAAAACTGTCATTTTAATGATTGGTTCTAGATCTAATAGCGCTCTTAAAAGAAAGAAAGATAAAGTTTTAGAGACTAAAAGATTGGTTCCTTCATGAATGCGGTTAACTGCAAGGTTATACTTATTTCTTAATTGTTTATCAGAAAAAACAAATGAAGATTCTGACCATCTTTTATTAGGTGCACAAAAAAGTTACCTAAAAATCAGTATACTTAATTTATTAAAGTTAACAGCAAAATTTTTGATTGGTTACTTTTTGGTAAAAAATGATGATTTGAAATCTCAGAGAGTAGTTGACTTTTTAAAGGTTTTAAAGCTTTATGAGGATGATTTATTTGGTGATGCTTATTATAATCTAAATTATCGTAAAAATATTGATTTGTCGAAACCAATTAATCTCCCAAATGAAGCAGATGTTCAACTGCTTATTGAGGATTGTAACAAAATTATGAGTTCTATTGATGATTTTCAACATCCATGTGAATCATTTTGGACTATCCGATCTGCAACTGTCACATGTTTGACTATATTTACTGCCAGGCAATGCGATATTTGACATACAAAGAGGTTAGGAAAAATGCTGGAATTCCTGATAATAACCAATATATTTTTGCTAGTACCCAAAAAAGCATGAGTCATGCTAGTGGTTGACATTGCATAAACCAAATATTAATTTGTTTAGATAAAAAAGGTGCAATTAATTCCACTCAAAATCGGTATCGTATTGCTGCAATCTTGGCAAAGCTGGAGTTATCAGAAAAGGAAAAAACTTTAATTTATAATCACTTTGGACATTCAAAAAAATTTAATCAAAATGTTTACCAAACTGTTCCTGGATCCTTACAAAAACAAGAGGCAAAAGACTAAGAGATATTCAAGAAGTGAGTAAGGTTGAACTCCATTCAAGAAGTGAGTAAGGTTGAACTCCATTCAAGTCAAGTATTTCTAATTTAGCTGAACAAGAGATATGCACTAAAGAGAAAAAGGAAGAAACAGCTGATGGTGAGTAATGTTGATTGTTTTTTTAAAGTTAAATTTAATATAACAAGATTACTGTTGAATTGATTTTTACTTTAAATTTTTTTTTTTTTTACTTATTAGTTGAGTTTTAATGTAAAAATTATGATAAACTGAATAGTGGTTTAAAAATTAAACCAGTGCTTGACTTAAAAAAAGGTTTAACTGATTTTTTATTTGTTTACTTTTTTTGTATTCATTTAGGTAAGGTTTTTAATTATTATTTTTTAATATTATTATCATTTTGTCTAAGTGAAACTGGGAGAAAAAAGTATCCTAAACGATCTTTCCATGAAGGTGAGGAATGTTGAGAGTTCTATAATTTCTTAATTTCCTAATAATAAAAAAAATTAATATGATGCTTAAGCTACCACAAACTTTGTTCAAGCTTCAAAGTTTAATTTTAAATATGTTTTCTAAACTTAAGTAAAGCGGTAATAACCTGTATTTTTAATTTATATTTAAATTTTAATGAAAATTTAAAGCAAAACAGGTTAACATATTAGAGTTTGAAAATACAAATTAAATTTTAATAAATATTGTATGAAGTAAAATAGATACAAAATAACATTGTTTAAACATGTTTCAAAAGTTAAAGAATTATTTTTAATGTTTTTACTTTATAAAAAGTTTTTTGTTTTGTTTTGTTTATGTTAAAGCCAATTTGAGTACATTTGATATGGTATAATTTTATTGTTATAATTATTATTATTATCTCAAGTTAAATACCGACTGTCGATATTGTCCTCTTTTTTGTTTTTAATTGTCATATTTTTGGATTGTATAATTTGTCTCTGAGAGGTGTTAATAATTTCTCATTCTTAGTTGATTTTACAAAGTTATCCGGAAATAATAGTAAAGTGGATAGTGCAATAAAGATGAAACAAGTGCTAAAACTTGAAAAAGGTTTAATTGCTTATATTTTATTTTTTACCTTTTTAAAATGCGTTCACTAAATTGGTATTCCCTATTTTTAAGTAAGGTAGATGAAATCATTGAAACTAAAATAATGTACTTTTTTAATTAACCCTTGAACTATATTTAAAGAAAATAAAAATATCCCAAATTTAAATTGAGAATGCCTTGTTGAAACCAATACTGTCACGGTTAGGTAAATCATTACACGCTGGGGTCGTCCATAAGTTACGTCACGCTCTAGAAGAGGTGTTAATGGCTTTGTGACAAATCATACGGAACTTATAACTAAAGTGTCACGGTATTGTGACAAGGGGGGGGGGGGCTGTGGTCAAAGACGGTCGAAAATTGCGTGACGTAATTTTTGGACGAGCCCACTGGCAAACACTAATCAAAGGCTTTATTAAACTTTTTTATTAAACGTTTTTAATTCATTTTAAATGGAGTTAAATTATTTTAAACTCTATTTAAAGATTATAATCCTTTTTAACAATAAATTTTAATTTTTTGAAAGTAAACAATCAGAACAACTGTCATAAATAAATTGATAGTTTTGAAACTGCAACATTATAATTGTCAATAATTTTTGATGTACTTAAGTATTTGTAAATTTGTACTTCGAACTTCTTCACTTTTATATCATGTCTTTTCCCCTTTTTCCCCTTTTCCATCACATCTTAATATTCATGTTTTTTAGCTTATTATTATTGCTTATTATGTCAAAGAAGCGGAGCACAGTGGGCCAAGTGCACAGTGGGTCAGAATGCCCATTTTTGTGCCAAAATTATTTTTTTATTAAATATTAAATTTGATATAAATAACATACTTAGAGCTTCTAAACATATTTGTGACTAAAAAAATAATTTTTTATTTTTTTCTTAATAATTATAAATACAGCAAAAAAAAATAAAAAAATGCATTTTTTCACATCTTATCAACTCAATTCAAACACAATCCACAGAATAAACATTAAAAAATTACATTTTACTGTTTTTAATAGGTACACAATCTTATGAAAAAAATACTTTCATGTCTTATCAACTCATTCAAACACAATTTACAACTTTAAGGCAACCATCTATGTCTGCATATAAAATTGAATGAAGTATTTACAAATTTACAATGTTATCTCCTGATAATAATAACTCCAAAACCTCAACAGGAAAGTCTTACTTTTTTGAAGTGCAGGTTTGCCTCAAAGATGCTATGACAGGATCAGATGAGCATAGAAATCTTTTCAAAATGTCCTCATTTGCCATACATCTTGAAGCTTTTCGAGCATGACGTTCACGAAACCATTTGAAAAATTTCTTTGTTGCCTCCTGTGCATCATTCCAATTGGCTGTGAGATTCTATTAATGATGGCTGGGGCGTGGATCAGCAGTTTGTGGAGGCTCTGTGGCATGTAGTACCATGGGTACAGTTTCACAAACAACTTTGCAGTTTCTGTACACATCATGGTAAACTTTTCAGTATTTATTTCATAGCCACTTGATATGCTTGACAAAATAATGTGCAATTTTAAAATTAGTTCCTTATTGACACCTGTTATATTTGCAAAAGAAGTGGCATCAGTAAAAGCTCGTTGAGAAGTGTTGCCATCATTAGATGTACCAGATCCTCCAGACTTTGGTTGATCAACCACATGGCCCATCTGTTGAAGAAAAGCTTGTTGGATGTGAGACTTTGTTTCAGCAACTTGTGCTTTGTCTTCTGCTGTTCTTGCTTGCCAATTTTTGATAGGCAACTTGTAACCAATATGCAGAAAACATTCAAAACATCGAATCTAGCAATGCAGTGTAGATAAATCATACTGCAAGCCTTTTGCCTGGTAATTTCTTACTATGCTGGCATCAATGTTGTTTATCTCTTTTGGTGAGCATCCACAGATAGAGCAACACTGACTTGAGTTAGTGGCCTCAGATAAAGCTGTGTGTACTGTTCCATCAATCATTGTTATTTCAATCACATGCTTTACTTGAAGTACTTTTCCATTGTTTAATATAATTTTTGTACAATTTAAATTCCTTATTTCTTTTTTTAGTTGAGCTTCTTCAGAGATTATAATATCTTTAGACTCTTTTTCAAACTGAAAACGCAAAGAGCGACAATACAGAGTTGATGATGGTTTTAGGTTTCGCCACAAAGTTGTCTTTTTTCCACCAGCAAATGAGCTCAAGTCAAGTGGTACTATGCAAGTAAAAAACAATAACTTTTCTATTTGTATATTACGGATACCATCTTTAGACACTGTTTGCTTATAGACACTTTGTCCACATAGTCTTTGTGCAGTGTGGTCGACCAAGCCCTGCATTGAGATTTTAGCAAAAAAATCATCTATCTCTATTTCATTTGGATAGCAAGATAATTTTGCTGCCTTTATTATGTGATATGAAGGATAAAGTTCACAGTTTTTTCTCAAAGCAGCATTTCGATGTAGTTGATATCCATCTTTGGTCATATTGGTATCTAAAAGTAAAGCTAGAGCCTCATTGCCAAAGAGTTGTTGAGATTTTGTTACTATTGTCAAAAATTCTATTTACTGCATGTACCTCATCAAGTTTATTTTCTTTTTTAAGAGAAACCTTTGCTTCAAAAAGTAGTTTATTCGATAAATGCCCATGTTGTAAAGAGTTGGTACGCCTGTACTTTGTTCGAAGTGAACAGTCATCAAATTTCTCAATTGAAGGCCTGCCACGTGTATCTTGTTTCACAAGAATATCAGTAAAAACATCAATCTCTGTCTGTAGCCACTCTTTATGCTTTTTTTCGAAGCAAATACGTTTACTTTTTAAGTCCTGCCATCTCTTTCTTATATGAATTAGCAATTTTTCCAGCTTAGGGTTAGGGTTAGCCAGATTTCATACCATTGATAACATCCTTTAAAACACCATGGTCAGAGATTTTTAATTTATTTTCTAGCATGTAGGTATATATATCAATGTATTTCATTTTAACCTATAAATTCTAAAATACATTCATTAGAAATCATTTAAATGACAGTATATATTTTTTTTTAATTAAAAAACCAAGTGATTAATTAAAAATTAACTAATTAAAAAAACTCGTGATTTGTTTGTCGCGGGCAAAATTTTAGTTATAACCTGCTATCTAAAAGTTAATTTGTTGGCAAGGTGGTACTTTGTTGAAGCTAAAACTAACTTTAAATTATAATATATATACTTAGTAAAGATTTTAATGCACTTTCAGACTGGAGGATATTGGAGGTTTTTTTAATTAAATAAAGTAAGCAAAAATTTACACTAAGAAAACCTGTAAAAACACATCATCTTAAAAATTAAATAAAATTTCTTACTTACAAGCAAAAAATTTGCAGGGAAGTTGTTTTTTTCAAAGAGTATCAATCTATCTGAAACAATATCAAATGAAACAGTTGTTTTATTTTGAAAAAACGCAAACCTTATTTTTTATATTTTTTATTGGTCCGACTACCCCCCTAGAACAATGACCTGGATCAGCCCCTGCAATGTGTAATTTGCCATGTCGTTATTCCAACTCTATCGAATTTTTATTCCATTCAAACAAAAATTTTCTATGCAGATATAATCTGCAAGGGAATAGTTTTGCAATCATTAAAGAGTGTTTTTCATATAATTCTCCAAAGAAAATTGATGTGATGCAATGGTTAATGATTATTCTAAACGAGTATTAGAAATGGTTGTTCAAAGAGAATTAGTTTTGTAACTATCATTAACTAGTGTTTCTCATATAATTCTCCAAAGGCAATTGCTTGTGATGCAATCGTTAATGATTATTCTAAAACGCTTATAAGAAAAGATTGTTCTAAGGGAATTGATTTCGTAACAGTCACTACAGTTATTTTAATTTAATTAATTGTGTGATATCGCATTCATGTTTTGATTTCTCTTCTGGTATCGTTACTTTAATTAAATCTCTCGCGGTATCGTAAATCTCGCTTTGTTCTGTGTTAAACATTCAACAACTAAACTTTAGTTTTAAACAAATAAACATAAATATACTTTGGTTATTAAAGAAAACTAATCTTCACTCGTTATGCCTTTTACAACATCTTTAATCTGGAATTATTTCAAGAAAAATATAGGTAAGCACTACTTACTAAGTATTTTTTATACTTTATCTCAAAAGGTAATTGCCGGCAATGTCGGGAAATAATTCTAAAATTAATTACCGGCAGAATTATTGTTACATATAATAACTTAACTTTAAAACTCGTAAGGTTTGCGTGGCCAAGCGGATAAAGTTATGGCATATAAGCACGGAGTTTTAGGTTCAAGTCTTTCATGAGAATTTAAATTTTTTATATTTTTATAACTAAAAATGCAATTTTTTTTTACATTTTTACGTTATAACTATTATTGTTTATTAACTACTAAGATTTAAAAAAGAATTAATTTAATTGGTGGAGCAATAATTCGTAAATCGCAAAGCACAGTGTGCTAAACTGATGGCCAGGTTGTATGCCAGCCCACTCTGAATTTTTTTTTGTTTCATATAAAAATACCTAGTAACTAATTGTAAAAAAAAAAATTAAATTCACGCCTATCAAAGGGTCTTTTTTTGGTAATAATATTTCTGAAATTATTTAATTCTTTTGTTATTTTTTAGAGGTAAAATTTACAGTAAATGCCCCTAAAACTTAATTTTGCTTCAGTCCCCAAGCGAGTTCGAAGCGTCCCGGCTCTGTTGTTTTTAATAAAAATAAAATAAAATAATAATAAAAAAGTTAAACCATTTTATTTGTTATTAAACTGTATTTTACATTTTCAGGAGAATCTGCTCTGTGTAAAATTTGTGGAAATAAGCTTGCAAAAAAGCAAGCAAATGCTACTGGCTTGCGAAAACATATTCAAACACAACATAGGAAGTTATTCATCGAACTTCAAAAAAAAGAAGACGAGCAGAGATCACAAGTAGATGAAGAACTAAACGTAATCGAGGCAGGTGCTTCTGGATCCGCAAAAGATGCAGCCTTCAAAACTCTCACTCTCCCGAAGGAGGCGGTTACAAAAAAGTGGCCACTTCAAGGTTGGCGTCAATTAGTAGTTGATCATGACATCATTACTTTGATTGCTACTGAGTGCTTGCCGTTCAGTTTTGCTGATTCTGAAAATTTTAAGAGGTTTATGAACAAAATATTACCGAATGCCACAATAAAACATTCAACGACTTTCTCAAAAAATAAACTCCCTCAGCTTTACCATACACTGAAGGCAGTAATGCATGAAGTTAAGGAAAAAGAGCTCATAGATCTTAATCAGGTTGCCATAATCACCGACCACTGGACATCAAGGGCAAATGATTCATACATGTCCGTGACATTACATTACATCTCGCCAGACTTTGCCCTAAAGAAATTTACATTAGTAGTGTGCCTATTCAAAGAGCGACACACTGGTATAATATAACTTGATAACACACTCTCATACCCTGAATCATTAAAAAAAATACCCAATAAACTGTGTGTTATTGATCAGGCATCAAATAGGGCATGTGTTCTAAATAACAGTGTGTCTTTAATAACTAAAGAAGAAGGTTCTGTTACATGCAGTGATGACAAATTTAACACTGCACTTCAAAGAACAGTTGAGGGTACTGAAAGATGCTTTTCTTAAAGCCAGTTTACTTACTACCAGGCTTCATAAATCAACACCCTTCAGTGCTTCGTTGAAAGATACTTGTTCTAGGTTAGATGTGAGTTATCTCAAAATACCCTCCACGGTAACCACGAGATGGAACAGCCATTACGGTATGCTGCACGTCATGCTTCGACTGAAGGTTTCACTCATATACTTACGCGATACAGATAGTGATAATTGGAACCGTACCTACAGATGAACAGTTCCTACTCTTTGAAGTTATTGTTTCAGTGCTTAAATCTGTTAAAGAATTATCAGCTTTTTATCTTCTGACACAGAGATCCGAATTGACATGTCACTGTGGAAAGTAACAGCACTCATCAACTTCATCGAGAAAGAAAAAA
The DNA here is from genome assembly GCF_038396675.1 of Hydra vulgaris. Classification (NCBI taxonomy): domain Eukaryota; kingdom Metazoa; phylum Cnidaria; class Hydrozoa; order Anthoathecata; family Hydridae; genus Hydra; species Hydra vulgaris. The sequence goes on along the minus strand of NC_088928.1, from coordinate 28,737,546 downwards.
AAAATTATGTTACTCATGGAAACAAAAAATTAGTAGAAAAATTCTTGGAGGACTTATTATCAGAACTAAATAAGAGATTCCCAAACAAAGGCCGTAAATTACCCGCATTTGCACTAGGAAATTACCTTCATCCATTTTTTCCTGGACATTTTGATGTCGACGATGAAAATATTCAAAAACTGGTTGAAAACCATCTCACAACCAAAGAATTCTTTGAGAATTCTTCATTGTCTGTCTCAAGCTCCAGTAATAACAACGGTAGTAACGATTCCGTTGCTGATAATGCACAAGGTTGGGAGGAAAATGAGTACAATATTATTTTAGCAAAGTATAAGGAAGATACGAATTCACATCATATACACAAAAACCCTCCTATTAAACTTGAAATGGAAAAATACCAAAAAACAATAAGATCCAAAAATGCAGGAAAAACTGACACCTTAGCATGGTGGAAGCAGCATGCAGCGGAACTTCCTATCCTTTCGGGTGTTGCAACCTCTGCATCATCTGAAAGAGCATTTTCTGCTTCTGGCCTTGTCATCACTGGTCGTAGATACAATCTCGATAGTGACAAGGCAGATAACCTTGTATTTATAATGCAGAACTATTCTGCTCTTGAAAATTACATTAAAAAATGGCCCGTCGAACAATTTTTGAAATAACAGTCTAGTCTAATCTATAATATATATATATATATATATATATATATATATATATATATATATATATATATATATATATATATATATATATATATATATATATATATATATATATATATATATATTAACAATTAAATATATTCTTATATAACCAACAATTAAAGATATATATCTTTATGTATATATACGATATATTCTTGCTTACCAAGCTGTTGCCTCAGACTAAGAATAGAAAAAACATTTTTAATTTAATTTATTTTTATAAAAAAAGTGAAAAACAAAATTTAAATAATAAAGTCAAACTTATTTAATACTTCATTATTATCTAAAAAAATTAAGACATTTATAATATTTTAAAGTGTTTTACCCAAGTGAAAAACTACCAAAAGAAAATTATTCAGTTACCTGATAATCAAGTCAACGAAGCTAAATAAAAAAGATATTTATTGCTTGTTTTTTTATTAAATAAAAAACAGAAAAGTGACAAAGCCCAAAATGAAAAAAATTATAAAAGTACTTTATATAAAAATAGAACAAACATAGCGATAGTGGATTTAATCCAAAAATAGAAAGAACCTTTAGAAAAAAGCTTACTGCTCTCAAATCTACAAAAAATTACAACTTACATTTCTCTATCTACATTTATCTATAATAAAAAATGAATTAATGAGTTACCATTACTTAAAATTGATCCAGAAGCAACTAAAATAAATTATCAAATAAAAAGCTTATTTAAATAATCCTGGCGATAATGTTGAAACAATATTTATTGCTTGAAAATTTAAATAACAAATGTAATTCAAATATCAAAATAAATGCACTAAGTTACCTGTTGTGGCTGATGCAACTAAAGTTATAACAAAATAAAAAAATATTAAATAAATAAGCTATTTTATCTAATCCTGATGATTATGTTTAAATAAACAATATTTATTGATTCTTTTTAAAATAAAATAGAAATAAAAGACACTACTATTTGCTGATACACCAGCTGATGATACCACACCTAAATGACAAAATTTATTAAAATATATAAAACATATTCAATGATTTAAAAGAATATTAAAAAAAAGCTTTTACTGAGTCCTATCTGTCTGTCTAAAAAGAAAAATTGAGATAAAATTACATACAATAAAATTGCTAATGCAACATTCGTACTCAAATAAAATCTAAATGATAAAACTTACTCAAGTCGCTGTCAGCTTGCCTGTCTAAAAACAATTTTTATTCTCATTAATCCTAATCTATAATCTATAAATAAACTTACTAATATAAACTATAAATAAACTACTATATACTATAAATAAACTTGAACTTACTAAAAGAGCCTTTAACTCCTTCTAACTGCTCTAAAAAATAAAACTTGCTTAAAATGCTCTTAAAAGACTAAAGATAAAACTGAAACACTTTATTAAAAAAAAAACATTGTACTAAAAAAAAACATTTTACCTGTCATTTTAGTTTAGGGTTACCATATTAGCCATTCCAGACGATTTTTATATAATTCAAATAAGCATATACAATTTACATCATTGTATAGAGCTTGACTTGACTTAAAAAATGAGGGGTCATTCAACCTTTGAAGTTAAGCGGATCCAAAATTATTGATTTTTTTGTAGTGCAAAAATTGATGATTTTTTGATGAAAGGTATAGGGCTTAAGTATGGAAAATTTGCAGTGATATGGCACCGAAAAAGAGAGTATTTTTGGATCATATTGACTTTTGAATAACTTTTGAACCGTTATTACATTTGACTTGAAATTTTCCATATTGATTCAAGAACTATAAGTTAATAATATACAAAAAAAAATTTTTAATTCTGTCGGGATTGCCCAGAATCATCTATTTTACAGACTGAGGGTTTTTACTTATTTACTTAGTTTTGGTGTCATATTGACTCTTGAATAATTCTTGAACCGTTATTACATTTGACTTGAAATTTTCCATATTGACTCACCAAATATAAGAAAATAATATACCAAAATATTTTTATTTAATTCTGAATGGATTGTCCAGAATCGTCTATTTTACAGACTGTGGGTTTTAACTTATTTACTTAGTTTTGGTGACATATTGACTTTAGAATAACTTTTGAACCATTATTACATCTGACTTTAAATTTTCCATAGTGATCCAACAAATATAAAAAAATAAAATACCCCAAAATTTTTTTGGTAATCGGACGAGATTTACCAGAATCATCTATTTTACGGACTGAGGGTTTTCACTTATTTACTTAGTTTTTGAAAATAAAACTTGGGGTTATAATATAATTACACCATACAAATATGCATAAAGGAACCATGGAATCCAAATAGTATATCATTTTGAAATTATTGTATAATTTACAGAACGGTCAGTAAATTACTAAAAAAAGGCTGCACATACCAATTTGGCATATCGACTTTGAATATATTTGATATTTTTGAACCGTTATTAAATTTGACTTGAAATTTTTCATAATGATCCTTTTTTTTTTTTAACCTGACGAGATTAACCAGAATCATCATCAGAATCAATTTTACAGACTGTTGGTTTTCACTTATTTACTTAGTTTTGGAAAATAAAATTATACAAATATGCATAAACAAATCATGGAATCCAAATACTACATGGAATCCAAATACTATTTTGAAATTGAATATTTTACAGACCGGTCAGTAAATTACTGTGTAAAGGTATTGAAATCTGTTGGAATTTTACGGAATGACCTATTTACAAGACAGAAGATTCTTCAATAAAGTTAAAATTTAATTTTCAATGAAAATAACATACAGCTAATGAACTTTCTGAAATTTGGAGTACTTACAACAGCAATAGGCAGGTATAACAGCAGATACTCTACCTAAAAATGTAAAAAAATTATTATTAGAAACAAAGATACATCATATGTTTAAAATATTTTTTTAATTAGTTTACAAAAATTTTATAAAGAATTAAATTTTAAAAAGGTATATATATATCTTATATACGCAGGTTGTTAGTATAATAAGTATAAAAGAAGAAACTTACTCTTTGAGATTGTTTATGTGAACTATTGACAACGCTTAAGATAAAAAATTAAAATAACATAAAAAAATTATTTTATTCTAAAACTTATTTCTTGGCTTTTAGTGAATGATTACAAGTAGCAAGTTTCACGAAACAAGCTAATAATCATTTTTAACAATAAAAACCAGCAAGAAGGTAAGCCAAGTTGTCTATCTACGCAAAACATCACAACAATAACATCATAATCACAAAACACACTGTCCAACAGAACACAAACATACACATAATAATGACTGGCATGTACATGAACACAAAGAAACATATAGCGACTTACGGGTGTGTCAACACCGCTCCAGAGGTCCAACAGAACACAAACATACACATAATAATGACTGGCGTGTACATGAACACAATGAAACATATAGCGACTTACGGGTGCGTCAACACCGCTCCAGAGGTCCAGCAGAACACAAACAAACACCTAATGACTAATGGGTATATAAACACAATGAAACATACAGCGACTTGTATTGCGTAAAAACAAACATACAAATAATTACTTACCGGTAGATCAACACCACTGCAGAGGTTCAACAGCAAACAAGTATAAATATAGTGACTTGCAGGTGCAACTACAAAAACATACATATAATAATTTAAAAATACGTAAACACAAGGATATACATATTGACAGGTATGTCAGCACAAAAATAGAAAGCATGACTTACCAGTATGTAACCATGGCAGCAGATGTCCAATAAAAAACAAATATACAAATAAAGATTTATGGGTCACCAACACCGCTCCAGGTGACCAAAAAGAATACAAACATAAATACATTAAATTAAATAATAATAACAAACATAAACATCATAAATTAAATTTGCACTGTGTCAAAGACAAAATTAACTACATTTTTGCTTTTTTTAAACAACACCAGATAACCATCAGCCTTTCCCTCTACCACAACACATTTCATCCTCCACACTTTGACCAACTCAATATCATATTTATCTTCATATCCATCGTATAGTATCTGAAACTTGCAGTCTTCATCAAATTCATTGTCATCTAGAACACTTACAACGAGCCCCGAATACCATAAATCCTTGCCATCATCATCTACCATTTTATGTTTAATTCTTTTTCCTAAAAACTTTGGAACCCCTTCCTTTGATGTGCCTGTGCTTATTTTTTTCCTAGTTTCCATTAATAATCTAGCGTCACCCTCTAATCTGACTTTTTTTTTAATGTTATCAACATTTCTTGTCTTTCATCAATCTGTCTGATAACTGAACATTTTATTGTAGTTGCGCGTTGTTCTGGAGCTTCTTTTAAAAATGTAAAAATAGATAGCAGGTTAGTTTTTAATGCCTCAATACTAAACTTTTTGTAATTTTTCCCTTTTCCCTTTTCTCCTAATTGCAACCAATTTTCTGGAAATTTTTGCAGTAGTACTTTTTTTCTAAATTTTATTTGTCTTTGCAACTTCTTTACTATTTCATTTTTAGTGCCTAAAATTTTTTCTAAATCCTCCTTACACAAAATTAAACCTCCATCCTTTCCGATTTCTGTTATCAAAAACTCTTTCTCTTCGCTTGCCTTTTGTTCCTTTATTTCTTTTTCTAAGCTGCGCTTGTCTATCTCATCAATTTTGTACTGCAATATATTTGCTTTTTTCTCTCTGTACTTTCTGATATACCCTTTTCTATTTCGCCTTGCTAGTAAAACTAGCCTTTCAATGTCTTCCTGTGATTTTCCATCTAACCAAACAGCTGTTTTGTTGTTGTTAAACATGATGACACCAGCTGCAGCTACTGTTGTCATGTTAGGTTTCATTTTTAACCTGCGGTCATAGGAAGCAAAATCACGTTCAGATACAACATTAGTACGCGGACAGTTTTAAGTTTCCTTAAGCACATCATCACCAGGATTGTGATATTTTCCTCCAGGCAACTGGTCTCTTAACTGACTCTGAATCATAAAAGAACATGTGCAACATATAACTTCAAGACATTCTTGTGTTAAGGCATCCAAAAGTGGGTCATTACAGTTGGAAAATAAATGATCAAACACTTCATCCTTGGTGAGATACTTGACATCAAAAAATGTAGAACCACTTAACATTTTAGATGCATCAGAAGAACAACAAACAAAATAATTGAACATTTGTGACCAAATGGTATTCAAAGAAAATATATGACCCTCCTCTTCAATAATACGAAAAAGAGGTCCTGATATTAGTTTATTAAAAATTCCTAGAGCTCTAGTTGAAGCGTGAAAAATAATGTTGTCAATATCGTGCCTAATTGACTCATGAAGGAAATTTGAACCATCAAGATTGAAAACAAATTCTTTAAGGTGATGTTTATGAAAATACGCTGTTCCACCAAGTACAAATATAATGTTAAAGCGATGATGCAGAAATGAAACCATAAATTTTTTAGAAAACCTTTTACGCAAAAATGCCTTCCATTCATCAGCTTTTCCATTCCGCTGATCACCATGTCTATAGGTTGTAAGTTTTGAAAGTTCATACAAAATATCAAAAGTGCGAGTTTTGCGCATTTTTAAAACCACCACGAATACTACCTTCCTGCTCAACCACTTTTTCCCATTCTATGATTGCTTTTTCTGCGTATATTCCAAGATTGTGGACAACGCGTAAGCCACAAAAAACATGATGCATTTGAGAAATTTTTAATTTTTAATTTAAAGGAAGCTTATCATAGTTTTCAACAACAAAAAGCAAAATTGCTTTTTTCCAATGTTGAAATTGGCTAAAAAAACTTGAATTAACTATAGTGCGATTTATCATCAAAGATTTAAATGAAAAAATAAGTTTCCTAAGATCATCCTTGTAGTTTTCCTTTTCTGGAGAAAATATCTGAGACATATCAGTGAGTAAATTTTTTAGCTCTCCAAAATAAGATTGTGCCTCTCCCGAGAACATATCTTCTATCCCAAACGTGTAGCTACCAGATGATGTTGTGACTTGAAAACTACCACCCTCCCTAAAATTATACTTTGTGCCATCTGTATGAAGAACATTGTTTGTACTATTCAACATAGCCTGTCTCACTTGAGCTTTTGATAAAAGGTTCATTTCACTAAAAAATTCAGCAGCCAAAGATTTTTTTGGAAGTGCGCCACATGAAATTCCAACCATTTTTTGTAGTACAGTTCTGATAACAGATTCAACATCAATAACAGAAACATTTTTACTTAAAAGGTTGTAATATACCGAGCGAATTTCATCATTATATTTACCTCCTTCAAAAACTTCAACTTCACTTTTTTCAAAAATGTTAACTCTTTCCTTAAGCTCTTCTGTAAGATTTTCAAAGTAATTTAAACTCTTTAAGATTGAATCATTCATTTCATCAGATGTTTCCAAAACAGTGTTTTCAATTTTTTTCTTTAAATACCATGCCTTTTCGATCTGATTGTGAGCGCTTTCTAGCCATATCAATTACTTTTTCCAATCTTAAATTTATTTGCAACAATTGGTTAATCCTACAATCCTTTCTAGCGTCTCTTTTGTTGACCTTTCTGACATTATATCTTAACAAGATTGCTTGATATTTTCTTTTAAATTTGCTACATTTTCTATTTAATTGTCTATTTTTCAATTTAAGATAATCAATTCTTTGTTTATATTTCTTTATTTTATAGGTAAAATCACAATTAGCAGAATTATTAACTAGATTTTTATGTTCTATTACCCCAATAGAAGTTGGGGTAATACAACTTTGAAAAGCAGAAACATCTTCTGTAACAAATTCACAAGAGTTGCTAGAAGTATTGATAGAATAATTATGAGAAGGTAGCAAACTATTAAGTTCAGGAACTTCAGGACAAAAAGAAAGAACAGAGCTTAAATAAGAGTTCCTTAAAGTAAAATGTTTGGCACGATTCAGTTTTGCAACATGGTCTTTTGATTTTTTAAGACACTTAGCAAGCATTACTCTAGTGATAGGGTATTTACAGTAGGTTGTGAAAAATACAGAGAGATTTTGCCATGTCAAATCATGTTTATCTTTTTCTTTGCAAATGTCTAAATAATGGCTATTAAATGGATCTTCGGACAATACTCTGGAAGCTACAATTAAAAGTAAAACTAATTAAAAGTAGGTAAAAAAAAAAAAGAGTAAAATTTAAATAAGAGTAAAATAAGATCAATCAAATTTGGTTTCAATAAAATTTTTAAAATGCAAAATGTGTGCACTACATTGTCTTTATTTAAAAAATTAACTAGTATGAAAGTAGGACTCACTATTGTGGCTTACAGATGGAACCACTATTTTGATTTGACTATTGTTAACATGTAAACCTAAAACAAAAGAATACTTAAACATAGATTATCAGAAATCATATTACTTTCAGCAATTAAATTAAACATTGGAAATAAAATTTTACAAAAAAATTGGCCTACCCACCTATGTTATTTGGTTTTGGAAATTGGGGTATTGTGTACTGTTGTGAACTGTTGGCACAGTCTGGTAACTTGTCTAAAATAAAATTGTAGTATGTCACTAACTAATTCATACATACATTGTATCAAAAAATGGAGAAGTATTTCTTATTAAGTAAAAATTGTATGAATACTAATTAAAAATTCTTACATATTTCCATACTAGCAAACTTTCTTTGAAAACTTTTTAATTCTTTGTTTTGAAAAAAACAGTTTAAGAAAGGCCAGTCTGTAATTACAATAGCCAGATTGTAGTCTTTGACCAAACTTTTTTTGATGAAAAACCCAGCAAGAATTCCTTTGAAATAATTAAATTTTTAATTTCTATTTCATCCAAATTTTAAAAATTTCAATTTTTATTTCTATTTCACAATGAGAAGGTAAATCATTTACTAAATGTGATTAACTGTTATTCACATGTTATTCAAAAAATTTTAAAACAATACTTTTACAAAAATTTTGATAAATAAAAAAACCTTGTTATAAGAATTTTTATTTATTTTGACAATACTTTTGTCAAAATATTGTTTGAAAAAATTTTGAAATCAGACAAATAGATTAAACAAAAGCAAGATTTATATTATTTAAAGCAGTTATGTATTATGTTAATAAAATTAATTTTCCTATTTGGCTTGCTAATTTAGTGTAAAGAAGACATCATCAAAATTTAAAACTTATAATTTGTTAAAACTAACGAAAAATACTTTCGTTTGTTTGGATTTTTGCGAAAAATCAAAACAAAAAACGTCATTAAGTAAGCGTAAAATAAACCTTATAATATATACATAATTTGTAAATAAAAATCCTAAGTATCATATTCTTAGGAAAACATAAATAAATACTTGGTTTAAAAAGTGAAAAAGCTATACTTGCCTTTTAGAGAGGGAACATTTTTAAAAAAGGCTTTTTTCCCCAATAAATCGACTCTAAAGTATTCAAATGCTGAAAACTAAGAATTTATGTATAAATTTAAAAAATGTTTCCCTTTCCATTCGATTCATCATCCTTTTTTTACTATATATGGAAAGTTTCAATCAAATTGGATGTGTCTGCATACTTAGGAAATCTTACCTTCTAAATCTTATTTTGAAAAAATGTTTCCGCGGCAAGTTTTTTTTTAAAAAGTGGCTTCAAGATATGAATAATATATAAGTGAAGCCATATAAAGCTTAGTACTTTCTATATATGGTTGGAAAGAGGTTGAGTAACACTAACTGATGCTAAAAACCTCAAGGCGCTTGGTTAATAATACAAAAAGATATCAGAGAGCAAAGTTTATGAAAATTACGTGTTTTTTGTCAAGCGTCAAATGTTTTTTGTTAAGCCGTGGAATCGCTAACCATATGGTAATCATCAAAAAAAAGGAGATTTTACTAAGCGTATTAAATGAATAGGGAGTCCCCATTATTTAGCAAGGTTGTACCAGAGAGGACTCCTTTTAAGAAAATTAAATAAAAACCCTTTTTTTTTTAAAAAAAGCATGTAAAAAAATAAAAAATGTTATTCGTTTTTTTAGTGCAAATTGGTGAATTTGAGATAAAAATTAATCTAAATAATCGCAAAACGTTTACATTTAATTTTATTGCTGTGTAACAATTATTGAGTCTTGATTAAATAAATCTTTTAAAACGGTATAATTTAATATAGAATAAGTTATTCTATATTAAAATATTTTAAATAATATACGAAAGATAAAAACTATATAAATGCAAGCCATGAATTAAATCTTCATTGTTTAACTTGTTTCTATTGTCATCTTGTAACCATTATTTACTTGTATCTAACTAATCACTTGCATCAGTTATCAACTGATGCAAGTGATTAGTTGCATCAGTAGATAACTGATGCAAGTCAGTATTAGGACTTTTAACAGGTCAAAGGTAATGCAAATTGCGTAATCTTGACTAATTTATTACTGTAAGATGCATTAGATAAATATGATTAGCATAAGGAAATTTGTTTATCTTTGTGAGAAACAAAAATATATGATCCAGCTGGTCAAATTTTGAATTTAGCTTCACAATCATTTCTCCCTTTCTTAAACTAAAAAATAATTTTTTTGGACGACATTATTTATAGTGTCGCAATTTTTTTACTTATAAAACGTCAAATTTAAATTCAAGGAATAATTTTTGCGTAGTGACAAGCAAAATACTTTATAACCTTAATGTAATTAAACGGTCGAAACTTTCGTTTTTGCAAGTTTGGATGCGCGCATTTTTCAATATTGTGTAATGAAGAGAAGAAAACACGTGTTGTTTGAGCATTTTCAATAAATTGGTAGAATGACAAAAAAAATATTTTTATAAAAATTAAATAAAAACCTCCAAAAAGAGGAGATTTCATGTTTTTTTCTGAAACCCCGTGAGGCTTATTTTTTGCCTTAAAATCTGGAGATCTGCGGGTAAATCCGGAGATATGGGAACCCTATTTTAGTTCTAACTTCTTAAAAAAAAATAAAAATAGGCTACAAAAATTAGAAAAATAAAAACAACCAACAATAAACAAACATTTATTTAAATTTTTATTGAAAAATTAATCAATGAACAACATCAGTTCTTCTTGAAACTATATATGTATATATATATATATATATATATATATATATATATATATATATATATATATATATATATATATATATATATATATATATATATATATATATATATATATATATATATATATATATATATATATTAGGGTGTCCCAAAAATCAACATTTTTGAAAATAACCTGGTACTCAAATGAAGCGAAATTATATAAAAATTTTAAAAATAATATTTACTTCGAAAAAAAATTGTTATTTATGGTTTTATTACATTAAAAATTACGTTTTTTAACAAAAAATGAAAAAAATGCATTTTGTATAATAATTTTGTTAAAGATTTTTTTAAAAAGTTAAAAGTTTTCAAAAGTAATATGATTTTTGAAATTTTTATATAATTTCGCTTCATTTGAGTACCAGGTTGACATATTTTTGACAAACTTTTTTTATGAAAATGTTAGGGACCCATTATATATTAGAGGCTCTTGGGGGACCCCTTAAAATATATTTTATTCAAAAAAATTTTTAACCTAATGTTTTTGTATGAGATAGAACACATTTAGGGGGTGAGAGCAGATTATTTTCAAAAATGTTGTTTTTTGGGACACTTTAATATATATATATATATATATATATATATATATATATATATATATATATATATATATATATATATATATATATATATATATATATATATATATATATATATATATATATATATATATATATATATATATATATATTTACACACATACACTATAACTAAAACTGCTTATAAATAATCTATATCTTTATCTCTAATAGACTAAAACGTTTTAAATATTCTTGGGGCGAGGAGATTTTCTTTCAGTACGAATTTTAGTAACAAGTGAGTTGATTCCAAACTTTTTCAAATGAATTCAGGAATACCACAAATATAATTTTCTAAAACCGCTCGTCCTATTTTGCATTGGTTGTATATATAATCTCCAAGATACTTATATATGGCATCAACTTCTGAAGATGTATAATCTTTTCTTTGTCGCTTTTCATAAGTTTCTATAAAATTGTTTTCAGAATAAATATTATTTTCATTGATCTGTGTTTCTTGATTTTCCCTTTGAAAATGGCATAAAACATCAGCTATATCTTGTTTAGCTGAGGGATTCAGGTTATGAATCATAGTTGTTGTATACTTTCGCACAACAGTAGGAATCATTCTACCCTCAATTGGTAGGTCAAGACCTTCATTCCAAAAAATAGAAATTTGTGTTGTGATCATAGAGGAATCTATTTTTGAACCATTAAAACTTAAAAATACAGGGTCACAATCTTTTACATTAACATCAGATAATCTTTGACGGAGATAGTTGATATACATTTGACGGAGATAGTTGATATACATTTGACGGATATAGTTGATATACATTTGACGGAGATAGTTGATATTTGAACTCGCTTATAAACTTCATGTTGGAAAGGTTGGCAGGTCCTTTGTAATCATTTTTATGATGCAAAACACGCACCACAATACGATCATTTTGGCTAACAGAAGATTTAAATTCTCCTAGTGTCATGTTATTTATAGCAGCAGGACGAGAAGCATTATCAAATAAAACCCGAGCTTTTAAAAAATCTCTAACCAAACAATAGAATTTTCGATTTAATTTAAGGGACCTGTCAGCTACAAATGCTTTGAGGTTACTTATTGCTTATTTTGCAAGATCGCATTTGTCAAAATTGCAAACTTGATCACCAGTTGGAAATCTTTTCATGTCTTCTATTTGTTTTTCATATTTACTTCGCTCAATTGCTTTCCACAAGGTTTTACACCAAACTTTTATGACAGTTTTCATTGTATCAATTTTATTGTAATCATTTTCATCAAATCTAGCAAAAGAAAAATAAGTATATTTTTTTAAAACAACGTTTTTAAAACACTTTTCTAGATTAATTATTTTTATTAACTGCTTCATTGTTTTTGTGAAGAAGACATTTCAGAAAAACTAAAAAAATAACTAAGTAAACCGGAAAAAAATATATTCTGCTTCTCTACCAGCATCTTGCATTTTTGTCATCCAAACATTAATGAACTCGCGGTTGAACAGATTTTTATAATCAATTGGACTATCACCAGATTGCACCATGTTCATAACAGTTGATTTATGTTTTTACTTCTTGGTTTTTTTCCTCCATCATTACCGTACAACCAATCAGAGAATTTACTTATATAAGTATCTTCTTCTAATGAAGATAAAATAAGAGGCTGTTCAATATCATCAAAGTCTTTATAATCACTTTCACTTTCCTCTAAAAAATTACCAAACGAATACAAACAAAATACAGTTGCTTTCATTGAAATTTATTTTAAACTAGCAGTAAATAAGTTGTTAAAATTTATACTCTGGAACTTAATAAATCATTTTTTACGACTGAATCTCTTTCAGGTCTAATAACTATTTTCTGAAAAAGTTGGAAAACAAAAATTAAAAGCTGCAGTATTTAAAAATGTTTAACTTATAAATCCTTTTTATAAGTTTTATAATCTTCAGAATATGAAAAAATTATTTGAAAAATACCTTAGAACTTGCTGAAGTATTATCTTTTACAGGCAGAATACCTCTCCTTTTCATATACTCTTGACCCAACCAATCTTCATCCTCTGAACTGTTAAGAAAATCTGCCTCTTTTGAAGAAACTTCTGATGTGAAAAAACATTCTTGTTTTGCCTTTGCTTCAGAATCTGAATAAGATTCACTATCACTTGTCTCTGATAAAGATATATTTCTCAATCTTTTAGAAACAAGTTCTTCATCCTCATCAGAAAAATCTTTTAATAGAGTACAGGCCTTTAATAAGTACCTTTTAATTCTATCTTTACCTAGTTTGTGATACTGTTTCAAATGATTTTCAAAACGCTTTGGAGCCAAAGCACAGGAAAACATAGGACACTGGCGTCGAACATACTTTCTCTTTTTATAACTTTCACTTAAACTTTTTTTCTTGAAGTTAAGGGCAAAATTTACACATGCTGCTTTAGCTAGACCTTCATTTAACTTATGCACTGTCATCATATGTCGTTTTAAATTTACAATAAGCCTAATAAAAGATTAAAAGCAAATTAAAATTAAATTATTTAAATTGATAAAAATTTAATGATGTTAAAATTGAAATATTAAATTCTGAAAAATTAAAAAATAAAGATGTTGTTTAAAAAATATTTACATGTGCTTTGTAAATATTTTTAATAAAAAAATAAACATAATCTTGTCATGTAAGAATGGAAAATAAAAATATACTCGATGAACCTATTCCAGATATAACATCTTCAGAAATTTTAACTTCTACACCTTTTGTATATGAAACATTGACAATTACAAAAGAGCAGCAGATTGCAAAATATCGAAAAATTAAATATTATTATAGAGTACGAGGTTGGGGATGTATTTAAAAATTAAATCAGAATAAAGATATAATAATAAAAAAATACAATAAGATTTTTTATTTTGAAAAATGATATAAGAAAAATAACAATATAAAAAAATAATCTTGTTATATAAAAAGTGGAAAACAAAAATCTCAAAGAATTACAACAAATCGCAAAAGAGCGAAAGATTAAATATTATTATAGAATGAGAAAGAGTGATCTCATAAGAGCGTAAAAAGAAACTGCATTAGTTGAACAAAGTGCAGCACAAGCTCCATTAGTTGAACAAAGAGCAGTACAAAATATATTAGTTGAACAAAGAGCAGTACAAGATATATTAGACCAACCGATTCCGGATATAGCATTTTCAACAGTTTTACCCCAATACCTTTTATTGCAACTAATACAGCAATATCTCGAAAATAATCAAGTAATAATTCGATTGCAGATTGGATTGCGTCTGTTACTGATACAATTAAAAGAACAGCTAATGAAAAGGTTGAAGCATTAAAATCTAAAGTTACAAAATTGTACAATAAATTTGGAATTAGAAAACAAATAGAATTTAAATTAACCTAATCATCTATTAGGAATGTTACAAAACAATTTACAGCTGCAGGCAAAAAAGGTTACGATGTTTTATCATTTATGCACTTTGCAAAAAATAGTGCGATTAAAATACTAAATGAAAATAGAAAATCAAAGGTTTATATAGTTCTCACTTGTGAAATGGAGCGTTGTAATATTAAAACAGGAGAAACTTTAACCACAACTTCTTCATTTAGAACTAAGAATCAAGTTGTATTAGAATCAACAGATTTGAATGAATTATATGAAATATCAAAGCTGAAAATTCTAGAAAATTTATCATCATTTCAACAGTTAGGGTTAAATTGGAGATTTTTTTCTATTAAAAAAGATAGATATAAATAATATAGAGTATAATCCTCTTAAAGCTAAATCATACATTCCACTTGATAAAAATTTAGCAACTAAAAAACCAATAATTAATATAAAAAATGATGGTAATGAGTGTTTTAAGTGGTGTGTCACAAGAGCATTAAATCCAACAGATAATAATCCTCAAAGAGTAGATAAAGAGCTTAAAAATCAAGCTAAAAAAATAAATTGGGAAAAAATAGAATTTCTAGCATCATTAAACCAAATTACACAATTTAAGAAAAATTGTACAGATATTAGTGTCAATGTATTTGAATATGAAAATTCATCAGTTCATATTTTACGTATGTCAAAAAGTAATAATCGTTAACATTTAATAGATTTACTATTAATCTCAAATGGTGAAACTAATTATTATTGCTTAATAAAAAGTTTAAGCAGATTACTTTCTTCACAATCATCTAGTCATTAACATTACGTGAATTATTGTAGAAATTGCTTACTTGGGTTTAATTCTGAAGAATCTTTATCTTAACACAAATTGTATTGTGACACACATAATTCAGTACGTATTGAACTTCCAAAACCAAATTCAACCATGCAATTTATTAATCATTATAGATCAATGAGAGTTCCATTTGTAGTATATGCCGACTTTAAAAGTTTTATCAAACCAATCAACACTTGTACAACAAATCTGAATGATTCATATACTAAGCAATATCAAAGACATATTCCAAGCTCATTCTGCTATTAAATGTTTTGATGAAAGCTTTTATCAAAGTAAACTAGGTAAATTAGTCACATTTACTGCAAGTAATGAAACAGATGAAGTTGCACAAAAGTTTGTTGACAGCTTAGAAGAAGATATTAAGAAAATTTATAACATGATCAAGTTTAAAAAAAGTATCATCAAAAACGAGGATGATTTTAATGCTACAGTATCATGTCACATTTGTGGAGAAGATCTTGAAAAAGATAAAGTACGTGACCACTGCCATATTACTGGAAAATATAGAGGCGCTGCTCATCAAAATTATACTAAAAAAAATAAAATTTTAAAATTCTTTCCAGTTATATTTCACAACTTATCTGGTTATGATTGTCACTTGTTTATATAGAAATTATCAGGAGGAGAGTTGAGTTTGTATACCAAACAATGAAAAAAAGTATATTAGCTTTTCTAGAGAAATTAAACTTGGTTAATTTATTAATAAAAATGGGAAGAGTAAAGAAATTAAACGTGAAGTTATTTTCATAGATAGATAGTTATAGATTTATGCCTTCTAATTTAGTTTATCAAAGAATTTAACAAAAGATGTAAAAATATCAGAAAATTATATTAAGGTAAAAAATTGGATTTTTTACTAAGAAAAGGTGTGTACCCATATGATTGGGTTGATTCTATTACTAAATTATCTGAAGCACTATTACCGCCAAAAGATCGTTCTTTTCAAAATTAAATGATGAAGGTATAAGTGATGATGATTATTCACATGCACAAATTATATAGAACGAGTTTAATTGTAAAACATTAAGAGATTATCATGACTTGTACAATGTTTCAGATGTGCTGCGACTAACTGATGTATTTGAAAATTTTAGAGACATTTGCATTAATTGTTATAAATTAGATCCCGCTTCGTATTATACATCACCAGGATTGGTTTAGGATGCAGCATTAAAGAAAACCAAAATAAAATTAGAATTGCTGAGTAATTATGATATGATACTGATGATAAAAAATGGAATACGCGGAGGTATTAGTATGATATCAAACAATCAACATATATACAGTATCTAGATGCTAATAATTTATATGGGTGGGCAATGAGTAAGCCACTTCCAACACATGATTTTAAATGGATGGATAAAAATGAGTTGATAAACTGGAGATCAATTCCCTGTATACTGGAAGTTGTTTTAGATTACCCTGAAAATCTACATGATAATCATAATGATTATCCACTTGCTCCTGAAAGAATAACTGTTGATAATGTTGAAAAATTAGTGCCTAACTTGAATAATAAGAAAAATTATATAATCCATTGCAAAAATCTTAAACTGTATAAAAGATTAGGAGGAATAAAGATTACAAAAATTTATAGAGGGATAAAGTTTGAAGAAAGAACATGATTAAGTGAATACATTGAACTAAATACAAATCAAAGAACTAAAGCAACTAATGATTTTGAAAAAAACTTTTTTAAACTAATGAACAATTCAGTATTTGGAAAAATAATGGAGAATATTGAAAATTAAATTGATTTGAGATTAGTAACAAATAGAGATGAAGCTGTTAAATAAGCATCTAAACCCAACTTTAAAAGTAGAACAATATTTGATGAAAACTTAATAGTAATACATATGAAAAGAAAAAAATTACTTTATAACAAACCAATTTACTTAGGTATGTGTATACTAGATTTAAGTAAAACACTAATGTATGAATTTCACAATGATTACATAAAGAATAAATATTATGATCGAGCAAAACTATTATTCACAGATACAGGTTCTTTAGCATGCGAAATAAAAACAGAAGACTTTTATGCAGATATTTCTAATAATGTTGAAAGCAGATTTGATACAAGTGATTTTGACCCAAAGCACCCAGCATAATGTAGGTTTTAAAATTGGTGATAGTAAGAAAGTAATAGGAATGTTTAAAGATGAAACAGCAGGAGCTCAAATTGAAGAATTTATAGGACTTAGATCAAAGTTGTATTCTTACAAAGTACACGGAAAAGATAACAA
The DNA here is from genome assembly GCF_038396675.1 of Hydra vulgaris. Classification (NCBI taxonomy): domain Eukaryota; kingdom Metazoa; phylum Cnidaria; class Hydrozoa; order Anthoathecata; family Hydridae; genus Hydra; species Hydra vulgaris. Next base: position 28,719,804 of record NC_088928.1, on the reverse strand, counting down.
AAAATGTAAGGGAGTAAAGAAAAATGTTGTGAAAAAATATATAACAAATGAAGATTACAAAGATTGTTTATTAAGTAAGAGGAATCATATTAGGAAAATAAATGTATCAAGATCCCATTTACATGAAATTTACACAGAAGAGATCAATAAAATAGCATTAAGCGCAGAAGACGATGAAAGAGTTATTTAGGAAGATGGCATACACACATTAGCATATGGGCACTACAAACTAAAAGAAGAAGAAATAATTTTATACAGTGCCGTCTTAACGCATAGGCTAGGTAGGCTGCAGCCTAGGGCCCCCGATTTTTAGGGGCCCCCAAAATGTGTCTGGATTTTTTTTCAAATTTATATAAATAAAAAATTATATTTCTAAATTTTCTGAAGAAATCATAGTTTTGGGGCCCCTCGGGAATAATTTTTTTCTTGATAAGATTTTTTTTGATTATTTTTAGAAAAGTATCAGTTTTTCAGTTTGGGGGCCCCCTAGGGAATTTTTTTTTTCTTGATAAGCAAAAATGTATGCATGCGTCCGAAAATAAACATAAATTTTCCGATAAGAAGTGTTAAATACAAGCACTTAAAATATCCCATTAGATTGAATTTGAAATTGCTGTGATCAACTTAAAACATCTGTTTTGAAAAAAAGTCATTTAACATGTCTAATCGGACTTATCAAAGTGGTGCTGCAAAGAGGAAAAAAGCCGCTAAAGCAAAAGAAGACATTTCAAAATATCTTCCTTTGACATCATTTCTTTTGGTACAAAAGTCAAAGTCTGTTGTGTCCGAAGATGTATTTCCTTGTCCAACTTCAAATTTCGTAGGCATTGATAGTGCTTTGTTGCCAAATGAAACTCTAGAAATTTAACAGGAACTGGAACCAGAACAGGAGCCAGAACCAGAGCAGGAGCCAGAACCAGAGCAAGAGTCAGAACCAGCACAGGAGCCAGAATCAAATCAAATTAAAACTTATCCAAACGCAATAACAAAAACTACTCAAGAAACTGACCCAGCATTGTGGCATCAGTTATCCCAAGAAGCTCAATCATTTTGGATTTCTAATGGCCCGTCCATGTGCCAGAACAATGATGGGAGCTTCAAAAATTCGGAAAGGTTGAGTTGCGGACAAAAAAGGTACTTATCAAAATCTTGCTTTAGACGTGAACTACACAATGGCGAATTTGTCAATCGTGAATGGCTATTATACTCACCTTCAACAGGTTCTGTTTTTTGCTTTGCTTGTACCTTATTCTCCAGCAAACACTCTAATTTTTCCACAACTGGATTTGATTACTGGAAAAATGCCTTAAAATGTATATCTGGACACGAGAATGGTTCTGAACATCACAAAAATATGCTTACTTAATCCAGTTGGCAGAGAGAAAGTGGCCAGCTTGACTCTGTATTATTAAAACAGTTACATAACGAACAATTGTACTGGCAAAATGTGCTGAAAAGAATTGTTGCAGTTGTAAAGTTCTTGTCATCAAGAGGATTGCCATTTCGTGGAAACAATGAAACCATTGGTTCAGAGCAAAATGGTAATTATTTAGGAACTCTTGAGTTACTTAGCCAGTTTGACCCATTCCTACATGAACACATGAAAAAACATGGAAATTCTGGAAAAGGTAATACTTCATACCTCTCCGCCAATATCTGTGAGAAGTTTATATACCTAATGGGAAAAAAAGTTTTAGGCGAAATAATTTCTGAATTAAAAAAAGCAAAATACTACTCAATCAGCGTTGACTCAACTCCAGACTTGTCACATGTAGATCAATTAACTTTTACAGTTCGATATGTTAAAGACTTGGCACCAGTTGAGCGTTTTTTGCAATTTGTTCCAATTCACATGCATGGAGCTGAACATTTAGAAACAGTGGTTTTGAATTTTTTACAAGAAAATGAAATTTCAATATCTGACTGTCGTGGGCAGTCATACGATAATGCATCAAATATGGCAGGACAGTACTCAGGCCTACAAAAGAGGATTAAAGACAAAAGTGAATCAGCATTGTTTATTCCTTGTGCTGGACATTCTTTAAATCTGGTTGGCAACAGTGCAGCTGGATGTTGTTTAGAAGCAATTATTTTTTTTGACTTTCTTCAATGCCTCTACAACTTTTTTTTCTGCATCAACTCATCGTTGGCAAGTGCTTCTGTCTTTTGTTGGCAAAGGCAAAAAAATTGTCAAACAGCTTTCTGGAACTCGATGGTCAGCACGTGCAGATGCTGTGACTTGTCTGCATGACAGTTATGATGAGATTAAAAAAGCACTTGAATTTTTGATCAAGGACATAAGTCAGTCAAAAGAAACTCAAAATGATGCTCAAAATCTCATCACGAAAATGAACACTTTTGAGATTTTCTGAGTTTTTCTGGAATGATATTCTTTGTCATTTTAATGAAACATCGAAGATTTTACAGAAAGAAAATTTAAACCTGGATGTTGCAGTTCGGATTCTAAAGTCATTGTTGCATTTCATTAAAGATTTGAGGAGTGAATTTGAGAATTACCAGGAAAAAGCCAAAATCTTGCTTCCAAACACTGACTACAGAGATTTTTCAAAAAGAACAAAAAAAAGAAGCCGACGTATGGCCTTCTTTGATGGTGAGGCTGAAGAATTGGAATTTCAGGGAAGTTATAAATTCAAAATTGAAACATACCTTCCTGTTATTGATTCACTAACATCAAATTTAGAAAAAAGAACATCAGCATATGAGAAGATCAATGACAATTTCGGATTTCTAGTAAACATTCAAACAATTGCCAATGTTGAACTAAAAGACCATTGTTCAAACCTAGCACAAATTTATAAGAAGGACATAAATGAAAATGAACTTTTTTTTGAGTGCCAGCAATTTAAATATTACATTTCAAAAGATGAACATTCATTTACAGAATTTTACTCAACATTAAAAAGAGACCACTTGGAATCAACTTTTCCAAATATTGAAATTTCCCTTAGAATTTTTCTGTCAATGATGGTCTCAAATTGCACTGGCGAGCGATCATTTTCAAAACTAAAACTTATAAAAAATGAACTCCGCTCAACCATGCTGCAAGAAAGATTGAACTGTTTGTCGTTAATGTCAATTGAATCAGATGTTCTTTTAACCATTGATTTTGATGATATTATTAAAGAATTTTCAAGAAAAAAATCACGTAAACGTCACATGTAAATTTTATCATTGCTTTAATAAATGTTTCCTATTTTAGTATTTGATTTAATTTTTTTACTAAGGAAAAAGGGGGCCCCCAAATTAAGTCTAGCCTAGGGCCCCCGATGGCCTTAAGACGGCCCTGATTTTATAAGTCAAATAGGTCAAAGAGGTCAATAAAGAGGTCAAAGATTTATTTTAGAAGAAAAAAACAATTTATAATTAGAAAATGGAAACGGTTAAAAACAATTATCATAAACTTATCAATGTTAAAGGAATAATTTTACCAAATGAGCCACTAACAAATTTTAATCAAAGCAGCAAAAAAACTAAAAATTAAACATTTTAAAGGTGTATTTGTAAGAAACGAATTACCTAAAAATACACATAAAAAAAGAATGTGGAATATTAAATACAGGAGATTCAAGTACGCAGAGATTTCATTGGATTTGGTGGTACAAAGACGGAGATAAAAAAACTTTGATTCTTATGCTCAACCATCACCAGTTGAAATTGTTAATTATTTAAAAAGTCCCGTTTATTATAATAGCGAAAGAGTTCAGTTTGGAAATACATCATTCTGTGGACACTTGTGTCCTCATGTTTTAAAAAAACTAGATGAAGGGTATGATTTTCAGAATATTATATATAATCTATGGTAATTTTTTTAAAAATTGAGTTTAAAAATTTTCTATATATAAAAATGTCTGTTGATAAATTCGGACGCAGTAAAAATTCAACTACAAATCAAGTAGAAAATGGTTTAACAACATTTCAGCTACTAACTTGTTTATTAGGAGAGATGGACAAAATAATGCATGTAGTAATATTAACATGAATTCTAATAAATTGATAAATGTAGCAGAACCTACCAACTCAAATGACGCTGCTACAAAAAAATATGTTGATAAAATAATATCTAATCCTAGCATTTTAGAAATAATACCAAATTCAAGTTTAATATGCCTTGGAGTAAAATCACAGACTCTTGCAGCACATACAGGTGCTGATAGATCAGCAATTTTTATTCAAATGGTGGTCCAGGTATTCTCAGAAGATTATGGTTAGCAATTACAGGAACAATTACTACTGGAAGTGTACCAGGTAACGTATTTATTAAAATATACGCAGGTAATATACTTTACATAGGAGATTCTTCTTCTTCTACAGATAATACTGGAATAAATACTATACCAAAAGCCTGTGATTTTTTGTTTGTTCCACTTGGTGGTGAAACATTTTATGCAAACTCTTTACAAGGTTTTAATGCGTTTACTAATAATGATTTAGAAAGGATACTTTACACTTGGTTTACCATTTTAATCCAATCTAACAATTCAATTGCTCAATAAAACCGGTGATACACTAACATATAAGTTACAACCTTTTATTACATTAGGTCCATCAATACCACAATCAATTTCATCTCTTAAATTATACTCATCAACATTTAGATATATGAACACAACTTATGGTAGAGAATATATATTATTGGATACTGTAGTAAATGGTAATGGTGTTTATTTAAAATATATTAGAATGCATGATGTTTGTAGATCTGGAGATTGGTGGGAATCAAGAGTACGCATGTATGACGCACTCAATTCTACTGTAAATACTAACTCTGTTATACAACCTTGGACACCATATAACTATAGTAATTATACAATATTTCCTGGATATGATGTTAATAGTTCATGTTTTTACTGTTAATCTAGCTTAGGAGATTTTATCTTGCTTCATGGAACGGTGCCAATATTACCTCATTTAATAATACAGAATCTGGACTATTGTATCAATCAAAAGAAACAATTGATTCTACAACTACTACCTCATTTTACAGAAATTATACTCAATCCATGCTCAGCGTTGCTAATGGAAAAAGATTAGTGGTTACATTAAACTCTGGGGATCAACAAATTGGACAATCTGGAAGTTTATATGTTTTAATAGGACAATTTTAATATTATGCGTAGCTATATTACATTTACGCTTAGCTTGAAAAAATTGATTTAAAATTAAAATTTTTTATATATTTCTTATTTTGGCTCAGAAATTATGGTTATGATGTAATCATAATTTATATATAGATTATGGTTATGATGAAGCTTGTTTATTTTATAAATATTATTTTGGCTTAGAAATTATTGTTATGATAATGGTTGAAATAAGTTGAGAAATTATGGTTAAGATAATGGTTGAAATATGATAAGAAATTATGGTTGAAGTTATAGTGTAAATATGAAAAGAAATTATGGTTAAGTTTATAGTAGTAAAAAAAAAATGTGCAAGAACCGGCTTTTTCTATTACTCTTGTATTGAAGACAAAATAAAAAGTTATTTCAATATCAAAAATAACACTTTTAAACTGTGTTGGACTGCAGTTTGTGGAATTTTTACGAAAGCGAATTTTCAGGCGATCAAGGTATACAGCATATAGTTTGCAGTCTTGGTGCTAAACGCTCTTTAAAATTAGTTGCTATCGGTACCATTCTGCCACCATTCGTAGTTTGCAAATCAATATCACGTCTGTGCAAAAACTGGGGTAAAGGTAGGGGGTTACCTAATGGGGTGAGGGGACCACGAAACACAGTATTTACAACACCCAAGTCGGGTTAGATGAAAGAGAAACAATTTATTTTATAGCTCACTAAAGTATTCATACTGGCAATCAAATTACTTCCAGGTAATTTGTTTGGTGTACTTAAATTGAGTAGTTTAATCGATTAATCAATTAATAAAATAATTATTTTAATTACAGGTTTTTTCTTTTTTTTTTGTAGTAATAAAGGTGCTCCTAAAAGATTTTGTAAAGCTGTTGAAATTTGTAGCAGCATAAAGTTCTGTAAGTAATTTGCGCTAAATTTTTTTAACGTGACAATATACACCTACGTCTAACGGTTAAAATATGACCATTAAAAGACTAAAATGTATTCACATTTTAGTCTGGGACTATATTAATTAGTCTGGGACTATATTAATTAGTCTGGGACTATATTAATTAGTCTGGGACTATATTAATTAGTCTGGGACTATATTAAATCTTGAATTTTAGTCTTGGATTACTCATTGTTACTTACGAAGTTGCACGTATTTGCTTTGACAATAAGATCAGACTGATATGTTATATATATGTTATACCGGCTTATTCGTCCAACATACTTCAACCGTTAGATGTAGTGTATATTGTCACATTAAACGAGTTTGTCGCAGATTACCTACAGAATTTTATGCAGCTACAAATTTCAACAGCTTAAAAAAAGAAAGTCTCATTCAAAACTACAAGCAAAACTTTTTTGCTCCGGTGACGCATTTACACGAACACAAATAATCGCTGGATTTCAAAACGCTGTTTGTTTTCACTTGATATTAGCAAAGTTGATCAATCAAACTACAATTTGCTCATCTCAGCCTGATTCATCATATTTATCCGAGCCTGCTTCATCATAATAACATCAGCCAATACCACTATTTAACATCAGACAGCATCAAACTTCAGCGATTTGTCAACTTCAAAATTTATCAACAACACCAGTGACTCCTGCTCAAACGTATAAAATGTTGCAACACTTCACAGAACGACTCGAGGGAAATTTTAAAAAGGCTTTACTATTTATGACGATTAGACAATGGCATCAAGAGGTGCAAAAAGTGTCGCAGAGTTTGGAAAGAAGCATTGAAAACTCAAAACAACATGTGGTACCAATGTAAAGCTTTTAGTTTCAAGTCTTGGGTTTGTTGATCGTGTTTACCCAAACAATACAAAATTGGTCAAGAATTTATAAAACCTAATGGCCTTATCACAGAACAATGCAAAGGAGCATTAAACCAGAAATTTCACGCCTTCTTCCTTACCATTGCCGCTTACATGGCCAGAACCGGTATCGAACAACGAACCTCCTGGTTCTGAGCCGCAACTCTGACCAATGCGCCATGGCTACTTTTTATTTTTTCAAGAATGATTAATATATAAAAGCTTTCGTTATCTACATATGTTTTAGGGCTTAGAAAATAATCGACCACATAAAATAATTGGGTCCTGACTGAGCCCCCACATAAAATGATTAGGACATCTAGTCTTATGCAATAATATTTTGTTGCTATTAAGTATTGAAATTTTTGTGTTTTTTTACTTTAATTTGTTATTTGTTTATGATTCACTTTTATTTTTAACATACAGAAAGAGAGAAAAACTGTTCCGATTCGTTGAATTTGAATTGAAATAAAACCAAGATTAGGAAAGTAAAAATTCGTGACCAGATTATTTTAAACTATATATATAATGTCAAATTAAAATAAATGCTTATTAGTATTAAAAAAAGTAGTTTAAGAAATATTAAAAAAAAATTAATTTTTTTTAATAAAAAATATTTTTTAAATACAATAATGCCATTTAAATAAAATATGCCATACTTTTTACATTGGAAAAATATAGTTGAGCTGCATTTTATTTAAAGCTTGATTATTTGTGCTTTTAAAGAGTGATATCTTACTGAATTTATTATTAAGCGAGTATGAATTAATCGTCTTGAATTTAATCACTGAGACAAAAACATAAACATCTTCCTCTCTTGCAAATGTTTTAATTTTCGTTGTATTAAAAACTTAAATCAATATATATATATATATATATTTAAATAAAAATATATATAAATTTTGAAAATGTCAGAAGCTTCAACTGGATTACTAAATGAGAGTAAAAACAAAAGTAATAAATACGAAGGATCTACATGGTCTCAACATTGGAAACTTATTTTGACAGGAGTTGGTGTTGTTGTCCTAATAGCTTTAGGAGTTATTTTTGGTGTTATTTTAAACACTGATCGTGAAAATAAGCTAAAGAATTCGAAAAGAGAGGAACTCTTTCCATATTCAAATATTCGTTTACCTCTAAATGTAATACCAGACACATACAAAATTTACTTACACCCTAACATCACAGATAACAAATTTGGTTTTACTGGAACTGTTAGGATACTTATAAATATCACTGAAGAAACTGATTCCGTATTATTGCATGTAAAAGATTTAAATATCTCTGAAGTGAAATGCTATCATGGTTCATTGTTAAAGCATAAAGAGTCAGAAGATTCTCCACAAGTTCCTGTAAAAGATCATTTAATAAGTGTGGAACATGAGTTTTTAATGATTCGAATGAATGAGCAGCATGAATTAGAAGTTGGAAAACAGTACACTCTTTTCATACGATTTAATGGTAGGTTGTCAAATGGGCTAGAAGGGTTTTACAAAAGTTCTTATACTACCAGTAAAGGTGAAAAAAGGTATTCATATTCTAATATTTATATACTTATTTACAATAACTAAGTAAATATTAAGTTTATAAATTAGATTAGTTATGGTTTCGCTGGTTTTTTTAATAAACTGGTTTCAGCTAATAAAATGGTCTTACAATATTATTTTACATTATATTATAACTCAACAAATGTATGCACCTTTTTTTCAAAAAGAACTTTTAAAAAGTTTAAGTCATTTATTAAATTAAAAATTCAATTCTCATTGTAAAGCAAAACTTGTTAGCTAATTAATATTTTGTGTGAATATGTTCTGCTCATTAATTTTTTATGAAAAGTGCACTGAACAGCACTTTTTACAGCAAATACTTACATTTTAAACTTTGTTGCAGTAAAAAATATTTACTACATTGTCATCTGTTAGGTAACACCTATCTTTTAGAACAGCCACATTTTTCACAATATCAAAAAACAAGAGACACAAAATATTCAGTGCTATTTCATAGCACCACACAATCATTATTATATGCTGTTTTTTTGAAACCATAATTTCATTATTTCTTTTTTTTCATAGTATTTAAGTTGTTTTATGACACCAGGCTTTGAAAAGAAGCGTTATGCAGCTCGCATTTTATGTATGAAATCAAGGGCTATTCTAGGAAAATAAATTGGGCTGTGTATTTAAAACAAAATCAATAAAAAACTGAATAGTGGTGGAGTTCTAACCATAAACATTCCGTGTATGAAGTAAACATTTTAATCAAATAACATAAAGGTGCATATGCTAATGAACAAATGAATATAATTGTATAATAAAAAAAGTTTTACATAAAAATATACACACTCATTACATAAACATATTTATATAGGGACAATATATACTTGTTACATTAAAATGGTACAAATATATTTTACAAACAGATAGCAACATATATTTTTGCTTTTACCCTTTAAAATAAAACAAATAAAATATAGGAAATAAATTTTTTTTTAATTTATTTTACTTTCCTATTTTGTTAGTTTTTTGCTTTTAATAATACTTGCAAACAACCATGACCAAGTTGTCTAAATAAAAATACTTAAGCATACGATTATACAAGACGAAAATATGTACGCCTCTTCTGGAAGGCTTGCCATGCTGGCACCTGCCGTAAGGAAATTTTTAGGAAAAATTACTGTATATAGGCATTTTTTCGCAAAAAAAAACTATATTTGCCATATAAAAAAATAAAAAAAAGGTCCTCAATATATGAACATATGTATGTATGACGCTTTTGACAGCATTGAACGTATTTGGGCATCAATGCTGTCAAAAGTGTCTTGAATAGCCCTGAAACATAAACATAAGATGTTTACATGCTTTCAGCAGTTTTATATTTTTTGAAAAATGTAAAATTGCAAAAAAAAACAAAAAAAAAAATTTTTTGTTTTTGAATTATTTTTGAAATTATGTTTTAATATCTTTTATCTTATTTAGAAAATGTCTGGTTGTATAATAAAGCATTTAACCATAACTAAAAATACTTTTGTTAAAGAAACAGACTATACAGGGCAGGGGCGGATCTGATTTTTCCACGAGCAATTTTTCTCCCCCCCCCCCCCACAATTCCGGAGTTGGAGGGGAAGGATTAATACACCATATATATACACAGTGCCATTCCGAAAAGATCTTTAAGGAGGAGGAGGGGGGGAGGGGAGGAAATAACGTATGTTTTTGCCGAGTTACTTCTAAAAAAAAAAAGTCATCGTTTACTGACATTTGCTGACTATAGTTAAAAACTTGCCTAATACAAGTCTAAATTTGCCGACTAATTTTTCAATAAAGTTTTTGTAGGGGGTGGGGGGTTAGACACCGCTCTTCCCTAGTGACAACTCTGTATTTATAAAAAAAATACGCAAGGATATTACTAGGGCATCTTACCATAGTAAAATCGTATATTTACATAAAATTTAGAAATTTATTTATATTGACAAGTTAGATTTATTTATACTCACAAATTAGCTTAATATTTTCACATTCCATTTTTAAATTATAATCTTACACATTTTACACATCTTATATTTTTATCGTAAATAATTATATATTATGTTTATATTGTAACAAACATAAAAAATATAAATATAACAAAATAATTACTTATTATAATAATGAATATTGAATTTTATATAAAGAAATTAGATGCCGCAATCTTAGTTTTACATTTTGCATAGCAAAAGTAAGTTTTAAAATCTTTATTCTATTTAAACTTGCATAATACATAAAACTTCAAAAAATAAAAACGTTTACAATATAATTATTACAACATAGCATTTACAAATAATGATAACAGCAACAACAATATATTTGAAACCAACGTATGTAACGCGATGTATGCCAATAATTTCTTTATGCCAAATAATGTTTTAAAAAGATTTGTGGCTATGAAAATAGCCATTTTTTTTTTACCAGTCGCAAATAAAGATGACTATTTTTGTTCTGTTTTTATTTTTAGTAATTTGTATTTTTTTAAACTTTATATTTTTAAATTTTTTTTAAATATATTTTATATTTATTTCAATTTTATTTAAAAGTTAATCTACGATTAATAGTAGCAAACTTATCAATGACTTTTTTTATATCTATAACTATCTCTGTATGAATATTCATTAATGCTAAACCATTTAGGCGGTCCTGAACCATGGTGCTTCGCATGTAATTTTTTAGGCGCCGAAGCGAAGAAAATGACCGCTCACACTCACATGAAGTTAATGGAAAGGTAGCAAGTAACTTTAGACAAACTTTTATGTTTTCAAAACCAGGAAAATTTATCGCTTTTAAAGTCTCAGAAATATTAGAAGGGATATCTCCTTTAAAATTTAACCAGAAGGCTTCCCATAAATCAAGCTCACCAGACAAAGCAAGCGGATTCGGTAAATCTGTTCCATAAAAGTCACTGAAAGATATGATGGAGTCTTTCCAACTGGTGTCACGAGAACATTGCACTACTGAAATCATTTTTCTAGGAACTAGCACAAGTGCTTTATAACATTTTAAGGTAGTATCATCAAACCTTGTGTCTAGTTGAACACTGAGATGGTCTAACAAAGGAATCGTGATAACAAACTCAAAATAATCAGAAATAGATTCGGAAGGTGTATTATCTCTGTTTTTGGAAATAAAGGAAGTTCTTGGCTTTGTTTCGGCTACATTAATATTTTGTGCAATTTTTAAAGCCTATTCATAACACATTTGATGGTGCTGATCAACTCCATTTCTAAGTGAAGATACAACATCTTTCAACACCTGAATAAGATTTAAACCATCATAAATATCATTACTCTTTGACTGCAACATTCGCGTTATGGGAAGAGTTAAGTCAAACACATTTCTTGTTATGCACATAGCAACAATAAAATCAAAACCTGTAATTAGTTTCAGAAGAGACAATGCACTTGAAGATGTTGAGTGATTAAAACTCTAGCTGACATTTAAAGACATCTCTTCAAGACAAGAGACCAAAGGAATAAAAATTTCTTGAAAAGTGTCTAATCCATTTACTTTTTCCACCCAACGTGTCCTGCAAACATCTTTTAACTTTTTTTTAACAGCCGATGGAACAGTACTTTCGATCCTCTAACTTTTGTTGTCTCGTAGGTGAAAGATTAAAAAAATATGATACTTCTTTAACATGTGTCAGAAGATTCTTAACATATTGTACGTTGCACGAGGCACAAATAGCTAAATTTAGCCTATGGCTATAGCAATGAACAAATGAAGCTTTTTCATTTAGATTTAAAATGCGAGAGGACAATCCTTTGGTATGACCAGCCATTGCTCCAGCACCATCATATGACTGTCCTCGGCAATTCATGATATCTAAAGAAAAATCTGAAATACTTTTTAACAAAATATCAAATAATCCTTCACCAGTAACACCATTTGTGCAATGTAAAAAACTGATAAATTCTTCTCTTATATTAAACTTCGAATCAACAAATCGTATAACTAATGATAGCTGTTCTTTATTTAAACTGTCAGAAGCTTCATCAGCAATAATAGAAAAATATTTAGAATTTTTAATTTCTGCTATTATTGTGTCAGTAATAACTTCTCCACAACACCTTACTAACTGATTTTGTGATGTCTTAGATATATAAGATGCATTTCGTTAATGATATTTAAGATGATCTTCAAGAACTTTATCACCAGCTTTAACACGAAAATGTAACAATTCAATAAAATTACCTACAGTATGATTAGAAAACTCACCATTTTCAGGATGAAACTCCGAATCATCTCTATGGCCTCGTAAAGAAAGACCAAGACGTCCATAGAAAATAGTTGTTTCAATAATAGGTTGTAATAACTGTCGGTTTTTAGAAATCTGTGATTGAACTTTTTTTTGAGATGTAATATCTATTGATTCTGTTTTACAAGACCAAATGGACAACATTGAAAATAAAACTTCAGCAGTTTTTACATGTAAGCTTTTATTTCTGCAGACAGACCTATCATTGGTTTTGCCAAATGCATGTATCTGAAAGTAACGAGAAGCTTCATTCCAGCGATCAAAAGGCTTACTAAATAATCTTTCGACTAAACTACATTCAGATGGAAAATTGCACCCAAAAAGTACACATGGCAAACAGAAAGCTCCATCAAATATTTTCGAATATGTGAGCCATGGAAATTTTTCCATCCACATAAATTGAAAACTTCGCCCATTCAGATTTTTAGGAAAAGAATATGTTTTACAAGGTACAAAAACAGATTTAACTAAATGTTGAAGTTCAGAATTACTTAAGGTTTTTGCAACATTTGAATAACTAGTATAGTTAGAAACCAAATAACCAATATCATAATTATTGGGCGGTAAAGAAAATGATTCACAACATGTAATTTTACTAAATTTTGATAATGATAATGGTGGTTGAGTAGAGACTTTCATTGGTTTCCTTTTTATATTATCCAATAAAAGACTACTATCTTGATGTTTGGCCTCAAAATAAATATTTTATTTTAGTCTGCGACATTTTGTTGCTTTCATTTGAAATTTTTCGTTTTAAGTTTTTTTTTATTATCACAGGGGTATAATGGTTGTGTTGGAAAGGAGCAGAAAAATCATATAAAACACCTTCATAACAAAAAAGGAGATAAAAAGACTCAATATTGTTTAAAGAGGTTATACGAGGTACAATAGTAGAGCTGAATAAAGTTTTAAACTTATGTAGACCAAAATCTGGATATAAACATTCTATTTTCTTATTGCAAACACTTGATAATGCAAGAATACAAAGGAAAGAAGACCAGTTTTCATTGTTACAATTATTAATAGCTTCTTCTTGAATTAAATCTATACTTTTTTTTCCTGAATCCAAAGAATTTAGTGATACTGATAAAGGAAGAATGTTATCAAAGCATAGAAAAGAGCTAGTATTATTAACAAAAGCATTATGAAAAGTTGGATGATTAGAATAAAATTTGGCATTTAAGAATAATTCAATTGAGGTCTGTAATCTTAAATCATTAGCCATACAGTTATTTCCAGTTAGACACAAGGAGATAGAACTGTACAGACAGTTTCCAGTTGATTGAGACCTGAGATATACATAAAATATAATAATTAATGTATTTATATGAAAAATTTATAAATATTTTTAACTAGCTAGCAGTCAATATAACATTACAATTAACCAAATAGTTATTTAGAAAATTATGGAACCTGAACAAACATCTTTACCTTAAAACAACAAAATTGCCATTATGTTTTTCTTTAAAACTTTTTGGAAGATAGATTTCAAAAATTTTAAGAGTTTTTTCTGCTTTGCAAGAGTCGACAATAATAATATCTTTACAAGAACTAATATTTTTTTCTAACATATCTTTCAAAGAAATCAATTTTGTTTTATCATTTTGTAACATAATGTTTTTAATTTCTTGATTGATTGACATTTTAAATTAATACTCGGACAGACAAATTAATGCTTGAACATTTAAAATTAAACAAATTTTGAATATTTTGAATTATTCGTATGTATATTAGGGTGTATGTGTTAGGGTACGTCCGACAGTGTTTTTTTTATAAAAAAAACAGAATATTTAAAAAATAAATAATGAAAACTAAATTAAATATAAAGATAAATAATATAATGAAATAATACTGGGTACGTCTATTGATGTATTTTATCACTTATAGAATATTATTATTATTTTTACCTCCTGATGATTGCAAAACAATAGATTTCGTCAAAAATTTATTAAGGGTGTTATGCATTAGGTACGTCCAAAAATTGTTATAAGTAAAGAAAATTTTCAATTATTTTTTTAACAAGCTAAATAAAAATTTAAAAAGATTTTTAATTATATATTAAAATAAAATTGGGTACGTCTATTGATCTGTTTAGGTAAATATTATTAATCAAGAATTGCTTAAACCTCCGGTTAAGATACTTTTATATACGTTTTAAAAATCGCTTTAAACAAGAACCATTGGTATTTTTATTTCACAATTGTCCGTAAATGTAAAACGCAAGCGTAGTACTTAAATCTTATTGAGTTGACAGTTCAGTAAAAAAGATATATACTTTTTTAAAATTCAATTAATAATCGAATATAGTATAATTTATATTTTTGATATTTTTGGGTACGTCTTAAGACGTATTAGACGTACCCTAGATCCGCCCCTGCAGGGTTTTTTTAAAATTAAAAATGCTTAAAAAAATTGATGAAAAAAATGAAATCATTTTTTTCATCAATTTTTTTACTTTTTAAAGACTTTAACTTTTTTAAACTACTCAAATAATTACCGCAAAATTAGTTAAATAAATGTAGAAATGCTATTATGGAATGTTTATTGTCTTTCAATTTTTTATTTATATTAAATTATTATATTTAATTTTTAATAATTTTTAAAAAAACTCTTTAAAAAATTACATTTTTAAAAATGTTTGGTATAAACAATTTTCTTTTTTTTCTCAACATTTTATTAATAAATAGATGTTCAATTTTTTAAAGCTATTATTTCTTAAATTTCTAATTGCAGCTTTGTAACTAAAAATGATTTTTTATTTTAAAATAATAAGCAAGTAACAAATAAAAAAGTGTTAATGTTATGTTAATTTACTTTATTTATTTTATTTTCTATTTATTAACACCATTTTTGGGCTTAAATTAATTTTAAAAAATCTAATCTCTAAAAAAAAAAATTTTCCCTCTCAGGAGCTATTCTAGACCATTTTTGACAGCGTCGACCGTACTCAACATAATATCTCTCATATTTAAATATCTTATCATTTTTTGTTTGGCGGAGTTTAATATAGCTTAAGTTACTGTTATAAGTTACAGCTTAAAAGGATCCCAAACCTCTAAGACATGCTGTGTTCGCATTAAAGAGAATGATAAAAAAAAATATTTAGGCTAATTTTTTTTGATTAAAACAAAAGAATAAAAACATACCAAGAAAATTAACTTTTTTATTTTAGTCTTAGCTTGCCTTCTCCGTTTTGTTGTAGGCCAAAAAGTCAGTATAATATACATCGCAATCTACATATTACTACTTATTAAAGAGCTTAATGTAAAACAACTTTGAGACACTGTTTTATTGCTGTTTTATATTATTTATAAAATTAATGACATAAAACGCGTTTTAAATAAAATGAAAAATTAATAGAATCAATATTATATTATATTATGTTCTAATTATTCATTTAAATATTATCATCATAAACTGTTAACTTCATATTTGCACAAAAACATGCCTATCGACCATACAAGTCTATAATCTATAGACCAAACAAATAATATCAAAGCAAAAAAACATTAGATATGTTTTTTACAATTTTGTTTAATTTTAAGTTAAATTAATTTTTTCATTCAAATGGTTTTTAAGTTGACATTTTCATTCAATTTTTTAATTCAAGTTGTTTTGCAATAAAAAGTTAATGAAAAAAATCTAATAAATTGAATTATATTTTATTAAGTTTAAGTATATGTTTAAATTATTTTTTTAGAAAAACTTTTTTTTTGAACAGAAGTAAAATAATTTAATTTTTTTTATTTAAATTTTTTATAATTTAATTTTTGGTTTAACGTTTGCAATAATCCCTGATTTGCAATAGAATGTTTCTATTTTTAAAACTATTTTCAAAAAACAAAAAATAATTAACTATTCAAAATGTTTAAACTTCAGGAATGGTCCTCTATATGTCCTCTATTTTGTCTTAAAAAGACATCTTAATAAACATTCAAAAGAAAAACTTTGGAATGTTTAAAAGGCTGGATGGTATTTCGCACGGCGCTGCAATTAACTTTATAATTATTGAGCGTTAAAATTCTTTTAAATTTTTCAATTTTTTTTAGTTTCAAACTAAAAAAGTTTGAAACTCTTTTTGCACCACAATATTCCCAAACTTCTAGAAATCCTTACATAATTGAGTACTGCAAATAAAATAAGATTGTGTTCATTAAGAAATTTGCATTTTTTACCTAGGTTTACCTATAGTTTTTTATTGCCCTGTGTAGGGCAATGATTTTTTGAGATAATTTAATCTGTCACATGTCTTAAAAAAAAGGTAAAAAATAAATTCCTGCATTTCGGCCTGGAAAATTTTGACGGAATTCCATTCCGGCTGGAACCCCTCTTTTTAAGAAAAGCCAAAAAAAAAAAAGCTAAATTAGAGAATAATTTTTTAAGAAAAAAACTAATCGTGAAGGTGTGAAATGCAATCACAGTTCACGATCGAAATACACTTAATTCGAGCCCTGCATTTATTAAAATTATATTTCTGTATATACCTTTTATTAAAAAATAATCGCTGCGTTATAACTTGCATTATATAAAAGTTTGACATATGCATTGTGCAAATTTTTGATGCAGCCTAAAACACATTTACAAGGAATTTAATTTTTAGT
>NC_088928.1:28695000-28697500 GCF_038396675.1 Hydra vulgaris | reverse complement strand
GAGCAGTTATTCAAAAAGGAATTTTATTGAAAGAACAACAAACAAAAAAAATACACCAAAAAAAATATTCTAATAAAGATCTTGCAAGTGATCTAGCTCCACTTGTTTTTGCTCAATGGAGAAAAGCAAGTTTCAACAACCAGTTATTATTGGGGAGAAATCGCTATATTATCAAATAAAAACTCTTTGGTAGAAAGTAGAAAATGTTACATGGGGAAGAACTTAAGTAAAATTTAATTGAAAAACTTATATTGAAATCAGATAAACTTGTGGACCTCACTACATGTTCTCATACAATACTCTATGTGAGACTGATCTGTCTGGGTGTACTTCTCCGAAAAGTTTTAAAAACGAAGCACATATAAATTGCATGTGTATTTTTACTAAAAAAATCCAACTATGGACCTCAGATGATTATAAAGTCAAAGAAATAAGACAAGTGAAAAGTCTGATATGCAGATGGGACACACTGATAAAATTGAGACAATAAAATATATAAAAAATCAAAAGAAAAAAATCAGTGACAAAGAAGCTTACCAGAAAAGAATTTAAAAACTACATGATGAGCAGTCGTTTTTCAAGGTAAATATAAGTTTGTAGTTATAAATACTTTTTTTTTGTTTTTATAGTATACTATTGCAGGCCTTATTTTAAAGCGCTACAGGTCGAATGATTTATGCACGCCTTAAGCGATTTTATGTAAGCAATTTTATGATTTCGGTTAAGCGACTTTTAATCATGTTTTAACTTTTAAATTGTTCTATAAGCAGTAAGATAAAAGAAGTAATTAATTATAAAAAAAGTTGTATTAACTTTTGAATGACATATATGTAAAAATATTTGTTACAAAAGTTTGAATCACAATTACGTTTGATATAAGCACTATTTACTAATAAAAAAAACTCAAATAAAATTAAGTTTATTTTTATTTTATTGTAATGATCGATTTTTTAAGCTTGAAGCAAAGTTTATAAAAACATAATTAAATTCTGATAAAAAGTATATGCTTTAATCTAAAGCTATTTTAATAAAAATATATAATTTTATTCAGATAAAAAAAAATTTGAATTAGATTTTAAAAATATATAATTTAATTTTGATTTAAAAAATATATCTAAGTTCATTAAAATTAAAGTTAAAGCTTGGGTTTAACTTAACTGTCAAATTTATTTAAAAATATTACTAAATATTATTCAATATTAAAATTTTATTTGTTCTTAAAAAAAAATTAGCTCATTTTTATCGCAATTATTTTTTCGGTTTTCCTTCCTGAACTTTCCTTTCCTTTTTTTTTTCGGTTTTCCTTCCTAAACTTTTCTTTCCTTTTTTTTTTTGGTTTTCCTTCCTAAACTTTCCTTTCCTTTTTTTTTTCGGTTTTCCTTCCTAAACTTTCCTTTCCTTTTTTTTTTCGGTTTTCCTTCTTAAACTTTCCTTTCCTTTTTTTTTTACTCAAAATTAAATTTTAAATAAACGGCTGCATCAAAAATTTGCACAAAATGTAAGTTAAACTTTTTTTTATAACAAGTTAAATTGCATCGATTATTTTTTAATAAATGATATATGAAGCGATATAATTTTAAGAATAAAATAATAAACTAATAAATTTTTAATAAATGAAGTAAATAAATTAACGTTAATTTTTTTTATTTGTTACTTGCTGATTTTATTTAAATAAAAAATCATTTGTTCAGAGCTCAATTTAAAGGTCGGACATCGCCACCCTCGAACCATTCCTAAGACCTGCTGGAGGAGGGCAACAAACCATTGTTGATTTTTCAGTAAAAATGAACAATGGTTGGTTGCCCCCATAAATCAGATCTCAAAAATAGTCCAGGGGTGGCATCGTTGTATTGAGCCCTGTTTGTTATTTAAGAAATAATCATTTTAAAAATTCAGAAATTTAACATATTTTAGTTCATTTATGTTAATGTCAAGAAAAGAAAGAAATTTGTTAATATCACACATTTTTTTAAATGCAATACAGTCTTTCACAGGAAGACATGTGGTCGCACGTCTTTATATGACCAGGCAAATTTCATTTTGCTATGACGATTTTACTGTGGCTATTTCAAAAAACATTTTAAAAATGCGCTAAAAAAAAATACTCTGAAAAAGTGAAATTAATTCAAAACTTCTTAACTAATGTTTTTAGCGCTTTTAAATAAAGTAACAATTTAATGATAATGGTTTTTTTTTTAAATATAATTGACAGTTGTATATATTTTTTTAATTTATAATATATAAATTGTTTAAGTCTGCATTTTTATAATAAACATTATTAAAAAATAAAAAATTGTTTTGTTTTTATTAACGATGACATTCATTAAAAAGACGACAACGAAAATCTCTTTAACGAATTTTAATATAAGAATATTTAAAGTTAATACATTTAAAAAGATAAAAAAAATTTCGTTGCAAAAAAAATAGACAAATGTTTTAGAAAGCGGTTACAATTTAATAAGTTTGATCTTAAATGCTTTTATATTATCAAAACACTTTT
>NC_088928.1:28600000-28692500 GCF_038396675.1 Hydra vulgaris | reverse complement strand
AAAACTTTTAAATGCAGATAATATTGGTGTTTAATTTGATGGAAGGAAAGATTCACCAAGAGCAATGATTAATGATTCAAATGCACAGTAACATACTATCACTATCAAAGAACAACACATTACCGTGACTTTAGAACCTGGTGGTCAATATCTCATTCATTTTACCCCAGATGCACCTATTGATTCAGATAAGCTAGCTAAAAAGATTGCTGAAGGTGTCTATTTTTTGCTAAAACAACATAATCTTACTGAATAATGTTTAGTACTTAGAGCAGATAGTACTTCAAAAGGTAGTGCTATAGCGCATCTTAAAAAGCTATTAATTCACAAGTGCCACTACATATGCATATAAGTGCCAAATGCATCTTTCTTTCAAATGAGTTATTTTTGTGTCGCTTAATAAAAGGAATTGATGGACCAACATAATGTATTACTGGATTTGTAGGTCTTGTGGGGGAAAATTTTCTGGTGTTAATAAAATGGAGTAATCCATTTTATTAAAAGCAGATTAATTCTGAATTCAAAGCTCTCACAGACCTCCGTCTGTAAGACCTCTTACAGACCTTCGTCTGTAAGAACTTTATTAAAATTTCATAAACAATACTAAAAATTTTGTCAACATATCAAAAACAATTTTACAAGCTATGTAAATCAGTTAAGATGTGTGTGCTGCCACCTAATCTAAGAAAAACTCAATGTGGCCCCTTAAGTCATGCAAGATGACTCACTACTGGCATGAGAATAGTCTTTATGTTTTTAGAAGTCAACCTGATAGGGTAAAAGAAATTGAGACTTCCTACATCCAGTTGGGATCTTGATATGCAAACCATGAAAGTATTTTAATCTCTTTGTTGTCCAGTATTAATGCAGAAGACTGCAACTTTGCAGTTGATTGTATTTTAAAACAAAGGGGTAATGATATCCTTGGAAATTTGCAAACTTGATCAAGAAAAACACCTAAACTGAACTTTGCAGTAACTGCTCTTCAAGAGCTAGTTAAATGGGAAAATAAAGAAATACAAGTACATGTTTTTACTTTTTTGCTACTAAAACTAAGTTGTTATTGCTAAGATTGATACCTTTAATTACTCCTGTCAAAGTTCATACCCAAAATACTGAGTGTGCTGTAAAACAAGTGACAGAAGAATCTATGTCATTATTTGGACCAGATGCAAGAGATGGGTATATTAGAGCTCAACGTTGTTGACATCTTTAAAACAAAGAAAGAAGTTTTATTAGGCTTTTAATATCAATAGACTTATTTATTTGATTTTTTCATAGTGTTTTAATAGTGTTATTAAAATATTATTTGGGTAAGAAGGGGATAAACCATCTGTTTAATTTGAAATCGCATCACTAACACCACCTCTTTCTAATTTCTAAAACAAAATAAGAAAGTCTAAAGAACTAGAAAGTCTAAAGAACTTTTTATTCATTAAAACCTTATAAAAAATATATTTAATATTTTTTATAAGGTTTAGAAGAGAGGGCCTCTTCCTCCCCCTGAAAAGTGCAAAATCTGCACTGCAGATTGGATCTATGCAAAATAATAGCTATGAAACAAGTTTTAAACAAACTTGCAGTTGTCTAAAAATATTATTTGCATTTAATTTTTTGTAAATTACAATGAAGGGCATATTTTTTTATTATGAGATTTTATATATTTTTTCAATTTTTAAAAGTGCTAATTTGGGTATTAAAACTTCATCAGATCAAAAAAATATTTCAGGAAACCGTATTTAAAATTTAATTTTCTATTAAAATACATCTTTTCCTAAGCTTTTAGAGTGAAAAAAAATTCTCGCTATACCCTAATGAACATGTAGAGATACTGGTTTTTTTTGTATGAATATTCAAAAATGTGTTTTAAAAACTTAGTTAAATGAAGATGAAGAAATTCAAATCAGTAGCAATGTTAGATTGATGAATGTTGATTGAACAATGTGTACATTATTATCATTTTTTTACTTTTTCATTCGTTGTAATTAAGAATTTGGATAAAGATCCAGAAAGCATTGCTAATGATAGCGGCCAAACCAAAGTGAGGGATGCAAAAGTTTGCCTTATATGAAGAGGAGTTAAAATGACACAGAAAAAACCTGTCATTTTTGACAGGTTATTATCTAATGCAGTGCATGCAATGAATAAAATTGCCCAGCAAGATATTTTATGCTCATGAAACTGAAGCATGTTATTAATGATACCAATTATGCGCGCTCAGCATATAGTCTTTGAGAGCAATATACAGGGGGTCACTCAAAGACATACCAGTGCATACAATGAAAAGAGTGGACGATTTTTTGTTTAAATTTTTTTCATATAAAGTTTGGGAAATGTCATAAAAAAGCTTTGGTTTTTTAATTAATATATTTGTCTATCTACCAGAAAAAATATGTTACTGCAGCTTTGATATTAAATAAAAACTATGAAATATCACCATTTACTAAAACTTAACTTTTTTCCTTTTGGAGTTGAATTAACATGCGGATATTCTAAACAACAAAAACATTTTGAATTTAATTTAAAATAAATAATAGTTAAAAATTAAAATAAGAATATTTCTTTTATTTACAAAAGATGTGTGAAATATTAAAAAAAACAATAAAGCAAAGAAATCTTACCTTTTTACAAAATATTGCAGAATAAAACTTTTGATTTTTCAAAGTTCTATTAAGTTTTAATTTTTACAATTTAAATTTTCTATTCTCATTTGGACGAATATGTTTTGAAAATAGTAAACATTCCATTCTATCTGTTAGCAGTAATGACTTTATACCTTTCCATTCATTGTTTGTACAAAACGCGGTAGTGGTGTAGTGGTAAAGCGCTCGCTTCATAAGCGAGAGGTTCCGAGTTCGATCCCCACCACGTCCCTGGTAGTACCGCGCTCAACTTGTTTCTCCGCGCAGCAGCCTTGTTCGTCGAGGTTCGTGTTTCCGATTTATAGAGTTGAGAGAGGGTTATAACCACTATTAAGTAGCCTCCTTATCTGTAGTGGCCTTCTTGGCCTTGAGGAGGTGAATAACAAAAAAAAAAAAAAAAAAAAAAAAAAAAGAAACTGCATTCTAATTTAAACTGAATGTGTAATTTAATTATTATCAAGTGAATAATTTTTTATATACTTGATTATATACTTAATAAATATTATATAATAAACTTATACTAATATAATATATATTAGTGTAAGCAGTGACGAACCCAGAGTTTATTTGGGGATACCGCTTTTTTTTTTGGGAACATGAGGAGGGGGAGGAGGGGATGTTTTTGAGATTCTATCACCCTCTCCTCATCCCCTAGTTAAAACCGGTGCTGTGGTGATGATTTCAAATTATAATTTTCTTAATCATCATTTTAATCATCTGTGTTTAAGGTAAGGAGTTGATTTAAAGCATTTCTTTGAACACATGAATTTACCGATGGGCATTGTTTGTTATGTTTATTATGCAAACATGTTGCTTTAGTTACTAAGCAACCATTTTGCTTCAGTTACAATAAGAAAACTATGTTACTTTAAATAATTTAAGGCGCCCTTTAAATTAAAGTAGAGATAAATGCAGTAAACGTAATTTTAAAAATGTTATATATTTTTTTGAACAACATAAAAAATATATTATATAAATAACGTTTAATAAGCATTTAATACGTTTAATAAATATTTACTATGGGTTTTTCTAAACATTAAAGACATCGAAGTTTAAAAATAATTAGATTTTAATAAAACTTTAATTGAAGTCATTTTAATTGTTATTTTTATTTTTTTTAAAGTAAAAAAAACAACTGGAAAAAACAACTTTCTGACAAAGTTTATGTTTTTTTTTTCTTTTTCTTCAAGTTTACTAAAATAGCAAGCTAAAGATCAAAAGTTCATTCATTCAAAAACTAAATTTGCACAAAAGTTAAGATCGAAAATTTTTATTTTGTTCATTTATTTCACTCTTAACACAGTTCACTCTTAATTGCCAACAAAAAATCTTTACTCTGAATAGATATTTTAAAATTACTCTATTTTTCGAAAAATCTAACTTTTTATACATTTTATTGTTATAAAATTTCGTAGCAAGTTTTTAAAAATTAAGTTTCGTAATTTTCAACTTTCATTTTTTTTAAACTAATATTCAATTAGTAACCAAAGAACAGTTATGTCACATAATTACGCGAAAAAAGCAATTGCTTTTTAATTCATTATATTTTCCTAAAGAAAAAATAATGAAGCTAAAATAAAGTGAAAATTATTTATATACTAATGCATTTAAAACCGATTTTTTTTAACTTCAATAAAAAAGCAAAAGAAAAATTAAAAAATAAAATAATTTTTTGGGCGCTTTCTTTTGGGTGCCAATACTGCTCTGGTCTGGGTTTATCCCTGGTAAGTATATATATACTTATACAAATATAATATATAAATAACTTATATACTGACATATATTTTGAGTAATGCATTTGTTACTTCAGTAAAAACCAGGTCATGAAAGCATGAAATTAGTGACGTTACATTTTTTCTTGTGTTGCTTGTGAGCATGCTTTTAAAAGTTTTAATAAACAATACGTATAACAAATATATTTGTTTTACATATTGTTTATTGAAACTAAAAATTAAAATTATAACAAAAAAATTCAGAATACTAAGTCTCCTAAATTCCATAAGTCTGACAAGTCTGACACATGGAAAGTTTTGCCAAATTCGTTAAGTCAGACAAAATATAAATCTCTTCAGAGTCTGTGTTAACGGGATTCTGCTGTTTATTATTATTAATATTATTAATAATAATAAACATTAGAATATTATTAATACTGATATTTTTAATGTTATTAATAATAACAGATAGCAAAATATTATTATTATTAATATTTTTAATAATTATTATTAAAAATATTAATATTAATATAATAATAAACAGCAGAATTCTGTTAACCCGGACTCTGAAGAGATTTATATTTTGTCTGACTTAATGAATTAAGCAAAGCTCTCCATATGTCAGACTTTTCAAAAATGTCGGACTTATGGAGGTTAGGAGACTTAGTTTTTCGTTTAGCTTCAATTTCAATATAAGCTTAAGCAATTCAAAGATATTAGTGAAAATATTAAGTTTATTAAATAATATTTGACACAAAAATATTATATATTTTAACATTTTGAATTTTATTTGATGTTTTTGAATTTTAAATATAATAGTCTTTAAATAATATAATGTGATCAAACCTGTAAGAAATCGAATCTATAAGTGAAGTTTTAGTATGATAAATTATTAAGCTAGATATTTATAAGATTTATAAATATTACGCTATATATTTAGTTTTTAAACATATAAATTTATTATTTTTATTGAAGTGTTGCAAGTTTTGGTATTTTATTACATGGACTTTTATGCAATTCAAAGTAAAAGTTCTAGTTAAGCAAAGTTTTTTGTCAAATGAACCCTAAAAAACTGTACGAGTTAGCGAATGGTTCGAACCAGGGTACAATTAAGCGGATAATATGATAAAGTTCAACTGGAATTTAAAAAATAAACCACTTTCTGAGTTTAGCTTTCAAATAGAAAAAAATAAATCATTGGCTCTCTTGCGCTGAGATTTTTAATTTTAACTTATAAAATATTTAAGTAAATAAATTAAAATTAAAGTACCTCACGCATAAATTATGCTTGACATACTTTACTATGAATTAAACTTCTTTAACAATATGCAAACTCTACTGTTTAAACTTATTTTGACTTCAGCAAAAAAAATTGACTAAAAATATTTTCTATAAAATCAACTTATAATATCTCTTTTACAAGTTCTTCAGGCGAGTGCGATTTTTTACTCTCAAATTTACAAGTGTGTTTCATGTGCGCGGAGTGATTGCTCCCGCTTCATCACAAGGCCTGTAATATAATATATTATTTTTATTTTTATTTTTATTTATATAAAACAGTTCTTTTATTATGCCTTATGATTAACAACAAAATATATAAAGTAATTACATTATCATATTACACACAATGGGTGTATACACTATTACCAAAATATAAGTATCACATTGAAAAACTAATAGTTGGTTTATCAACTTTTATTGGGGGCTTTTAACCAGTTTTCAAACCAATACTCAACAAATACATTAGGTCTAAGTAATGCAGAAATAGGCATTAAAATTCAAAACATTCTAAAAAATTTTTTAAGAAATCAAACACAAGCAAAATGTGAAACCAAGTTATGGTTAAACATTTCCACCCCCATCGGTAAAGGGGATGGGACATTTTTAATATCTATTATATTGGCCTACAAATTACTAAAAACTGTAAAATTATATATAAAAAGACTTGATTGAGTATTTACAGTATATTACAATTTTTTCTTGATTTAAAGACATTATTGATTAATGAAAGTTAAGAAGTAAAAAATATTTTTTTGCTAAATTTGAACCATTTAAAAATACAGTTAGCAATAAAAATAAAATACTATTGATTTCGAGCTCATAAATTCCACCGCTATGTTTAAATAAGTGCTTTTAAGACTTGACTAGGTAAATCCTTAAAGTAGATTGGTTTCTTAAAAATAAAAAATTAAAAAGGTCCTTAAAAACTAAAATTCACCCGACTGAATTGTGTCAAATACCTGGCTAGCCAACTATAACTTAAAAATCATCTTCTTTGGGGAAGAAAGGTTAGGAAACCTCCCCCTCCCCCTTCTCCTCCCACACACACACACACTCTCCCTCTAAAATCGCCTTTTTATGCAATCTTTACACATAAAAAATCTTTGTTTCTTTGAAGCACCCCACAAAAATAATATACAATAAAACTTGTTAATCTAAGAAAGATTTTATTATTCGTCATTTGTGAATATTTTACATAGTAGTTGAGTAAAAGCTAGAAATATGTTAAACACAAGCTCAAATGACAAGCTAACTTGGAAAACATCTACTTTTTGTTGTTTCATAAAAGTAATGTAAGTAAAAGTAACATATAACAATTTGAGCATTTTATTGCTTTTTAAAAAAATGTGCGATATCTAAATTGATTATAAAAATTTGACAAAGATGTGTATTTTTTGCGTGTGGAACTTTATTATTTTTTATTTTTTGTTGAAATTTAAAGAATACTCAAATACTACGATGATAAAATGCATATTTATTAAAGAAATGAATTTTATAAAACTATATAATAACTATAAGTTTATTGCAATTAAAATTTATTGAAATATTCTGGAAGATTTGAGCAAAATTTCCCAGAAATTTTCTGCAAAATTTTAGGAAATTTTCAGTCCTATTCACATATATCCTAGCTGCCCACACCCGTAAAATATAAGAGATTTATAAAATGGTTTGTTTTTCATTTAAATATATATCTTCAATATACATTTAAGTATACTCAGTGGTTTAGTGAGCTGTCATAAGTGTTGTTTCTGAGGGTTCAATCCACCCCTTAGCATAATACATTTTTATATTTTTAATTTTGCCATATATATTTATAGCAAAAAAGTATACTTTGCAAAAAAAGGCTTCTAATTGTTAAAATGAAATTCAAAAGTTTTCTCATATTATACATATATTATACATGATTGCTTCATATACCACCATTAAACTTAACTTATGCTAAAGACATTTACATTTACAGACGTTTGTATGTAATGCTATACAAAAAGAATATTTACATTTGCGTAATTTATATACATATCTGTATATAAATTTCTAATACTTACTTATAAAAAAGTGCAGAGAGACTTTTTTTCGCCATTACCTTGGCTTTAACGGCTGCCAAGAGTACCGTGTCAAACACAAATAAGTGTGACACTACTACTACTACTACTACTACTACTACTACTACTACTACTACTACTACTACTACTACTACTACTACTACTACTACTATTACTACTACTACTATTACAACTACTACTATTACTACTACTACTATTACTACTACTACTATTACTACTACTACTACTACTACTACTACTACTACTACTACTACTACTACTGCTACTACTACTACTACTTCTACTACTACTACTTCTACTACTACTACTACTACTGCTACTACTACTTCAACTACTACTATTACTACTACTATTACTACTACTACTACTACTACTACTACTACTACTACTACTACTACTACTACTACTACTACTACTACTATTACTACTACTACTATTACAACTACTACTATTACTACTACTACTATTACTACTACTACTATTACTACTACTACTACTACTACTACTACTACTACTACTACTACTACTACTACTACTACTACTACTACTACTGCTACTACTACTACTACTTCTACTACTACTACTTCTACTACTACTACTACTACTGCTACTACTACTTCAACTACTACTATTACTACTACTATTACTACTACTACTACTACTACTACTACTACTACTACTACTACTACTACTACTACTACTTGCTACTACTACTTCAACTACTACTATTACTACTACTATTATTACTACTACTACTACTACTACTACTACTACTACTACTACTACTACTACTACTACTACTACTACTACTACTACTACTACTACTACTACTATTACTACTACTACTATTACAACTACTACTATTACTACTACTACTATTACTACTACTACTACTACTACTACTACTACTACTACTACTACTACTACTACTACTTCTACTACTACTACTACTGCTACTACTACTTCAACTACTACTATTACTACTACTATTACTACTACTACTACTACTACTACTACTACTACTACTACTACTACTACTACTACTACTACTACTACTACTACTTGCTACTACTACTTCAACTACTACTATTACTACTACTATTATTACTACTACTACTACTACTACTACTACTACTACTACTACTACTACTACTATTACTACTACTACTATTACAACTACTACTATTACTACTACTACTATTACTACTGTTACTATTACAACTACTACTATTACTACTACTACTATTACTACTACTACTATTACTACTACTACTACTACTACTACTACTACTACTTGCTACTACTACTTCAACTACTACTATTACTACTACTATTATTACTACTACTACTACTACTACTACTACTACTACTACTACTACTACTACTACTACTACTACTACTACTACTACTACTACAACTACTACTACTGTTACTACTACTATTAAGTTCAGCAATAATATATAAGATGATATAGTAGTTTATTCTTAATTATCCTAATTAAAAATAAGTACATATACATATGCATTTATGTGGGTTTTTTTTTTGTATGTAGTAATTATTTTTAATTATTTACACATATATGTAGTGTTAATTTATTTTTGATTATTTAATTTAGATTAACAGGACAGATGGACTCAAAGAAGATCATTTTCAGCAAAGTTTAATGATGAGCACTTATTTAGTAGCTTTTGTTGTTTGTGATTATGGTTACAAAAGTGCGAAAACATCTAGAGGAATAGAGGTTAAAAGTTTTTTTTCAATTTTTTCAAAAGAGGCATCATGAAAAAATTTCAATATTTCATGTTTATGTTAAAATAAGTGTTTCAGCTAGTATCATGTTTTTTATATAATAATTATTTATTCCAAAATAAAGCCCCCCTGAATGCATAACTTTTTTTTTTAGTTATTTAGGTGCTCTAAGTTAGTGGCAGTGGTTAGAGCATTGGACTTGTAACCCTTGGTTTACAAGTCCAATGCTCTAACCACTGTGCCACGGCTGCTATAAAACATTAAAAACCAAAAAATATCTAGTTATTTCGACATTTCTCTGTACTTAATTAAAATCCGGAAAGTTAATAATAAAAATAAAGAATATTATTATAAAAAAGGATTCTTGCGTTTATGTTATATTTTATATTTCTACAAATGGTGACTTAAATAAGTCAAACATATTATCAAATGCAGGCATGAACTCAGCTTCCACACTTTTATTGACAACCTTCTCACTGACATCTTCACTTTTATTAATATATATACTTTCACTTACACTCTTCTCACTCTCCAATTCAATTGTTTTATTTTGTTTTTTATGTGCTTTTTTATGCCGTTTCATTGCAGCCTTACTTGGCCAGTATTTATTGCAGTTAACGCAAACTCCGTTTGATAGCTTTTCTTTCAACGATGGGCTATACAGATCAAATGGTATTATTTTGTATTTTAATCCTTCTGTAGGTATATCATGTAGCAAAAGGCGATGTGTCAGTGGTGCAAATGTTGATTGGTTTGATACGTTTTTAAAATATGTAGGCGGCTCTATTGCTTTATAACCATTCTCGCAGTATTTGTAAATGGCTGGAAATGGAATGAAACGTTGGGGGAGGTTTTTCATCCAGTTTGTTTGAAATGGTGTGCAGCTTGACTTGTCTTGGCATTTTACGATTTGAAGGCTATATCGCGATTGCTGACAATGTTTTTCTACCCAAACAGGATCAGGAGTAGGTGGTTCATATGCTTTTCCAACTGGTACAGCCTGGCAATAAGCAGGATACCCATCAATGACTGTTTTCTCCTAAACTTGGGCTAAAATAGTAGCCGCTTTTTAAAAGTTCTCTAGCTCCAATTTTCGGTCGATTGTTATTCCTGAAGAATCAAGGTGGTTGCCAAAATAATCATGAGGAAGAATTATTCCAGCCAAATCATGAGAAAGAGGTGCCATTCTTTTTTCGACGGGGTTAAACGCCGAAAGCCCAGCTGCATTTAAACCATGAAGAAGGGCATCTAAATCAAGCAAGCGGAAGAGATCAACAGCAGTTGCTAAGGTTTTAGGGAAGTGTGGTGCCTCAACCTGAGCTCCATCAGTCTCCATTAACATAATTGGTCTACGTTCAATTAACTTGGTTTTAAAATGCTCTCTAACATCAAAAGCATGTGTAAAAGCATTTGATGTATCGTGTTTCCCACTTCTTATGCGTATGAAAGTGTCCCCACTGTAAAATACATTTCCAGTTTTGTTAACTTTGCATATGCCATACACTGATGGGATCAATTTGTGCTGTGGGCCAACGACAAAGTCGTGATCCATGAGTTTGACCTTGTATTCCATATGCATCAGCAACGGCGCCTGAAGGCTTGCTGCAGCAAGATCCAATGGAACCCTGGCTTTATCATCATTGGAAATGAAAAGCACAGTTTTTGGTCCAAATAATTTGCAAACTTCAAACATGTCGTCAATAAATGACTTTGCAAACATTCTATCATTGTTTTTTTTTCGCATTTTTTTTTGCGAAAAAATTTTTTTTCGCAAAAATATTTACCTTGAGTAGGATTGGTTTGTACCTTCGCAAAGACGAAGGTACAAACCAATCCTACTCAAGGTAAATATTTTTGTCAACTCTGTCTGAAGGTCATCCAAAGTGGAGATGCTACGAAGGCAGTTTGTTCTTCGACGTTCGTCAGCTGCTGATGAGTTCTGCACAATTTTTATAATTGTTGAAAGTTAATACATTTAAAAAGTTAAACAAAATTTTGTTGAAAAAAAAGACAAATGTTTTAGAAAGCTGTTACAATTAAAAAAGCTTGGTCTTTAATACTTTTATATTATCGAAACACTTTTTAATGAAGTAACAAAACGCTTCTAATGAATTTTTATAAGTATTAATAAACTGTTATTTTTTTTATTTATATATTTTTATGTATTTTTTATAAATGTTAATCTTCTGAAACAAATTAAAAAAACAAACAAAAAAACAAAGTTCAAATGTTAATACAAAGAATAAAATGGTTTTTGAGTGCTTAATTATTTACTTGTTTACATTTTCACGAAAACTGATATTTTTAAATTAGCAAAAAAAACAATATAATTTAAATCAAGTTTGAGTATATTAAAATATACTCAGTTTCAAGTTTGAGTTTATTAAAATATACTCAAATTTACTTTTAATGATTGTTTAAAAACAATCATTAAAAGTAAATTGTTCTTTGTTTAATAATGTTTAATAATGTTCTAAACTTTAATAAAGAGAAAAAATAAACTAAGCTCGTCTTCCTGTGAAACACTGGGTGTATGTTGGTAAATGTTAAACTTATCGTTACCCCGTTCCTGTGAAACACTGGGTGTATGTTGATAAATGTTCAACTTATCGTTGTCTTAAAAGTTAATGCCACAGAAAAAAATATTTTTGATTATGAGTATTAATTATGTTTTAAAAGAATAATATAAAAATTAAATTAAAAAGATATCAATAACAAAAATTATTAAAGTGAAAAAAATATTGGAAGTTTTAATAATTTTTTACCATTTTAACTGTTTTTAATTTGTTTCAACCATCAGCAGTAAACAAAAGTTTAAAATTGATGGTTAGAAAACAGGAGATGTTGAGGAGTATGGATGTATTTAGAGGTGGTAGAATGTGTTCTTACTTTTTTTAAAGTTATAGTTCTTTTTAATTTTACATTTCAAGATAAAAACTTATTATGTCAACTTATGTTATTGATTTTGTCTGATTTTTTAAAACAAATTTCAAATGGTATCTTAATAGAAGGATATTTAGTATTTTTACAGTTAAGTATGTGTTGTTATTTATTTTTTAATTCCATACTACGTCTCTCTAGAAATACCCCCTCAAACTGTTTCTGCACAGTTCAACAAGATTTGTATATCAAAGTTAAGGATTGAAAGAGAGTTACAAATAAATAAATAAAAATAATCTCTTTGACTGTAGTGGAGCCTTTTGGAGGTGAAATTAGTAATAAAAAAACAAAACAAGAAAAACCAGTGATATAACAATTGTTTTAAGTTAGTGAAACAAGGTATTTTAATGAGTTAATAATTTCTTTTTAAAGAAAAGTTTTAATTCAGGTTAAAGTTTGGGCTCCTAAAGAACAAATTGAACAAGCAAACTTTGCAATATATGCTGCACCAAAAGTACTTGATTATTATGAAACGTTTTTCCAAGTTAATTTTCCTTTACCAAAGCAAGGTATGTTGTTTACATTCTGTTTAATTTCATTAGATGTGTGTATATTTTATGGTATAAATTAATGATGCATGTCAAATAAGAAATGGCAAAAAATATTTTTTTATGCTTCATGGTCTCCACACTTGCATGGTTTGAGCAGGTAGTTTTTATGCTTAACATCCATGGTTTAACAATTGTCTGGTTTGAACAGGTGGTACAATTTTTATAAGCTCTCTCTACCCTTGCAATTTTTATAAGCACTCTTTACCCTTATAATTTTTATAAGCTCTCTCTTCCCTTACAATTTTTAAAAGCTCTCTACCCTTACAATTAAATTGGGCTTAGCTAAGAAAAGGAAAACTCAGATTTGTATATCTGATTTTTTCTTCTCCTATGTAAGCTGGCTTCAACACGGCTAAAGATTATCATCTTTAAGTGCTAGTATTATTTTTCAATAATGTTTAATATTAAAAGAAGAGTTCACCAAAAATGCAAAAAAAATTGTAGCCACATAACAAAAATACAAAAAAAATTGTAGCCACATAACTATTTTGAATTATTGAGAATATGGAGAATCTGAATTATGCTATAACCAATCTGAATGCTTGTACAGAGAGTGTGGCTTGTCAGAAATTATAGGCAATTATTACAAAATTATTTTTTAATTTTTCTGTTGGTAATGAGAGCTACTTGGCTTTAAGTGATTTTCTCCTGTTAATTACTTATATTAAAATGACTGGATTTGAACACCAGACTTAAAGTTGTTATAAAAATATGTAATTGAGAAGCATAGCATGTGTTATATGTGAAATACACTATAGCTCAAGAGTATTATTTTCATACAAATTTTGATACAGATATAAATCAATGTTATATCTGTATCAACATTTGTTTCACCAAATTTGTTTACTTTGGTGTTTATGATAGGAACTTATTGATTTTATTAATTTAAGTTAAACCACAAGTTACCCAGAGTTTCTTTGTGTATAATTTTATGTTCTGTATTTCTTTTTTATTTGTATTAATTAATATTTAACTTTTTGTATTTTTATTTTTGTACTTTTAGATTTAATAGCTATACCAGATTTTGCTGCAGGTTAGTTGCATTTTCATTATAAGATAAATCACATCTAAGAGTAAATAAAATTTTTGGGGATATCATACTTGAAATTAAATATATTTGAATTCAAAATATATCAATATTAAACATTTTTTTACATTCCCAATTTATAAGCCTGATATAATAATGTATTTATTCCAACTTTCTCCTGACTTTTCAGAGTACCTAACAATAAGTGATTCATTTGTAATCAAAAACAATTTCCAGGTATGTGCACACATTTGATGCACACTGGATCTAAGCAAAGCCCGTGGAAATGTCTCTTTATGGAATATCATCAGTCCATAATCGTCTTCTTTAACTTTAGGATCTACTAACTTTTTAGGATCAACTTTTATGTTAGCATTAACATGCTGATTAATTCTCAGAGGAACTTAGATGTTGAACTTAGGTAACAAAGCAGAGAAGTTATCTTGGTCTTCTGTCTTACAAATAAAAAGTTTACAGAGCAGATTGGCTCTCTCTTTTTTGAACTAAAAAAATTATTTGCCATTGATACAGAATTAAAATTTGAATTTAAGTTGGCAATACAAGTTTGACATTTAAAGCGGTGACGGGTCCAAGATTTTTTAATGTTATGTTTAAAGCAGTCAAGACCAGTGTAAAGAATGTTTTGAAATACTCAAATGGTGTAAAGTGTTCAGTAATCACATGTGAATGAGATGAAAAAATTTTTGCTTTAGCTTGTGCACCACTGGAAAACCACACTGTAGAAAATATTGCGAATTTTATGAAGGATGTTATTAAAGGTATGTTTAGCAAACAGTATGAGAAGTTACGTTTGCATAATGTTCATGATGGTGCTGCAAGCATAATGAATGACTACTGACTTCTAGACTACTGGGTTGTGAAGAACCTCAACATTGCTTAGCTCATGTGATGAATTTCTATTGGTTTCTGATGGTCTCAGCAAATGTCCTGAAGTCTTAATTTTGCTTAAGAAATATTGCAACACGTTTGAGCTTCAAATCAACTTTTCTTATTAATGAATTTTTGTGTACAAATGATGATGTAGATCTTTATGATAAATTAAGAAAAGTTGCAGAAGTGAAAGAACTTGTGTTAACCTTGATGAAAAATCCCAATTTAAGCAAATCAAGCAAGCCCGAATGACAATCCTATAATTTCAGATAAAAAATTTGTTCCATAATTATCATAGACTGTTATAGCTGTTTGAATTACCTTGTGAATTAATTTAAGAATTACCTTGAGAATTACCTTGTGAATTACCTTGGGCTCCTATAAAACAATGTTTTAAAATTAGTATATAAGTATTAGATTTTAATTACTAAAATGAAATTTTGAAAAGTCAGTGTGAATTTTTTATGACTGTATTTTTACATTGTATACATCAAAATTGAAACACCCTAACTTTTTTAATACAATGTATAAATTCTGAAAATATTAATACAATGTGTATTAATATTTTCAGAATTTATACATTGTATTAAAAAAGTTAGGGTGTTTCAATTTTGAAATTAAAATTTTTTATTCAACAGATTTCTAAAAAATATTATTTTTATAAAACTATTTGTTTTTACAGGTGCTATGGAGAACTGGGGTTTGATTACTTATCGGCTAACTTCAATTTTGTATGATGAAAAAGAATCAAGTTCAGCAAACAAGCAATGGGTGGCTGTTGTTATTGCTCATGAACTTGCGCATCAGGTGACACCTTAAAATATTTTGATAACATAAGTGTTATAAATATCTTTTTAGTTAAATAGAATCTTTCTATGAATGTATCATTTTAGCACTAATGATCTTTCAATCTTTTTTTAAATTAATGACACAAATCAGCTCATAAAATGCCTGCGATATACTATGTGAATATAAAAAGTTCTTATATATATATATATATATATATATATATATATATATATATATATATATATATATATATATATATATATATATATATCATGTTTTAAAAATTGCAAATATTGATTTTTTGCTTTTAAAAAGTTATTAACAAACAAAAAATATTACTTGTTGAAAAAAAAAAACTCAAATTAATTACTTTACCAGCGCTTTTTTTTGTGACAAACAAAGATTTAATTTTCCAAATACCGTTTTATTAAAAATATATACTGTTGTGCTTTTTTTGCCTTAAGGCAAAAAAGTTAAATGTACGCTTTATTAATATTTTTGATGCAGTGTTATAAGTTATAACATGTTTACAAGGAATTTATTTTTTTTTTTAAAAAAGAAAATCCTAGAAAAAAAAATCTAATTTTTTTTTAATTTATATAACTTTTTTATTCAAAGTTCTTTCCAAATTATAAGAAATTTTCTGTTTTCACTTTTTCAATATCGCACAATCTGTTAATTATATAAAGCTGAAAGTATGAATAGTAAAAAAAATTCAAAAATAATATATTTTGAAAAATAAAGTTTATATATATATTAGTGATGTGCGAAATTCGAAACTTCGATTGCGAATTCGAAACTGACTTTTAGTTTTGTTTCGAATCAAACTTTTTTTTTAGTTTCGAACAATTCCAATTTTCGAAGTATAGTATCTTTGTTTCGAAGCGAATCCAAAGTTAATCGAATTTTATCGTTTAAAAGTGAAAGAAAAAAGTTATACAGTTTCACAATGGCGGATAGTAACGATGGTAATTGTCTAAGTATTGTCTGGGAATTTTTTAGTAGACAAAAAACGAATGGCAATAGAATTATAGGCATTTGCAAAATAGGAACATGCAAGTTACCTGTTCAGTGTCCAACTGGAGCAACAACAGGTCTTTATGCTCACTTACGTGCTGCTCATCCGAAAGCGCATAAAGAGTGTGTAGCGAGAAATGAAGAGAATCGTAAAAGAAAACTTGCAGAACAAGAACTGAAAAATGAAAATAAGAAGCAAAGTAAAGTTGATGACCTTTTTAATAAGAAAGCACATTGGTCGTCAAGTCATCCAAATGCCATTGCTATAACGAATTCGGTTGGTTGCATGCTTGCTCTAGACATGATGCTCTACGACTTTGTAAAAGGCAGAGGATTCAAAGAACTGATGAAATTAATGGAACCACAATATCTGGTGCCAAGCAGAACTACGTTTTCAAGATCAGTTGTACCTGAGTTATATTGTAGTGTAAAACAGAAAACCGCTAATGAAATATATCGAGATTTTGAAGACATTCCTTCATATTAATTCACAACTGACCTGTGAACTTCAAGGGCGCAAGATCCATTTATTTCTTTCTGTCTGTCATATGTAAGCCCTGAATTTGAGCTAAAGACATTTGCATTAGAAAACAAGCCGTTTCCAGGAGAACATCCCGGCGAAAGCATTCTTGAATCTTTAGATACGACTATTGATAATTGGGAGCTTCCTCAGACTGTTCCAATATATGCGTTGCGTGATAATGGCAGTAATATGAAAAGTGCCATGAATCTCTCACAATCATTTATGATCTTTCTTGTTTTGATCACACTTTACAATTAACCATCAATAATGCCGTAAGTGAAATTGATGGAATGCAGACTGTCCTTTCCAAAAGCCGTCGTATTGTGTCACATTATCACCATAGCTGCCAGGCTACACAGAATTAGCACAGAGAGCAGAAGCGATTAGGAAAGGTAGAACGAGAACTGATAATCAATGTTGCTACTAGGTGGAACTCGGATTACATTATGTTGAAGAGACTATGCGAAGAAAAAAATGCTATATCTGCAGAGCTAGCAATAAGTGAAAAAATTGATAATTTGACTAATGCAGACTGGAAGCTTGCTGAAGGCTATCACACAATTCTTGCTCCATTTGAACAAGCAAGTAGAGAATTATGTGGCAAGAACTACCCAACGTTGTTTATGAAAACTCCGGCTTCGCATGGCTTAAATCAGCAATTGCAGCGATTCATCAATGATCCTTCACATAAGGGTTGTGGTGTACTTATTGCTCGAAAATTAAAGTTAAAACTAGACCGATGATTTCCGCAATTCATATCAGCTTTGCCTGATGCAGCATGTACATTTCTTGATCCACGCTACAAATCCATCTTCTTCTCTGAACATCAGCAAGCTACTGTTGTAGACAATCTTCATCAGTACTCTAAGGAATTCCGATCTCGTGGCGGTACTGGTGTTGGTGGAGGTGGACATTGTGCCTTGAGCGATCATGACACGAACTTAATACAAAGTACAATATAATTACGTTTTATGTTACGTGCTTAACACAGATTAAGACTTGATGGTAATGGTAATGGCCTGCAGTTCAGATTCAACTTTCAGATTTACTGCATTGTGGTTTAATTTAATTACAGATGAATAATAAAACAATAATGCATAGGTTTTCATTTCTGTTTGCTATTTTAGTTTTACATCATTTATATTATATAATACTTTGTAGGAACATCTGCTAGTGCTGGTGCTCCCGCTCCTGCTTTTGGAAGTGCTGGTCCTGGTTCAGGTTCTGGTCGGACATCACCTGCAGCCTCCAAGCCAAGTAGTTTATGGGATGACTTCGACAGCATGCTTACAACAGCAACTGCAAATAGGATGCTGCCAGTTGATGATGCAGCTTCTGTGCAAGAGGAGGTCAGAATGTATATGATTGAACCTCCTATTGGAAGGAATGCCAATGTACTTGATTGGTGGAATCATCACCGTCTGCCGAAACTCTCAAGAATAGCGAGGGCACTATTGGCTATTCCAGCAACTTCTGTAAATTTGGAGAGATTGAACTCGACGTCTGGTAACATTGTTACAAGAAGGTGATGTAATCTACTCTCTGAGCATGTGGCCGAATTAACTTTTATTCACGAAAATTTGTAGTATAGCACATAGAAGTAGCGTACCGAAGCCAGACTGCCCTGCCAGCCACAGTCAGTACAGTACACTGTAGATTAAGGTCTCGGACTTTCTGGAACAATTGCCTATGCATGTACTACTACTTTACATAACTGTATAGCATTTGCATTCATTATAGCATTGTACTTTTACTTGTATTGTATTATCTGTTAAACTATAACTGTAAATATAATACTAGTCCTAGTCTTTATTCTATGCACTGCATTGCAAGTACTTGACTTGATTTTTTTAACTTGAATTATTACACATTGTAATTGTATTGTATGATACTAGTCTCATTTGATTTCATTCACTTTTATTTGACTCTAGAGTCTAGTCTGTGTTGCTTAGTATTTTGTTTACATTATACTGCAATATGATTGGTTATTAAATATAAAATGTATAATGTTTCATTTCTGTTCTGTGTTCTGTCACACACTATAAATTATTACTATTTAAATTCCAAATTTCAATATCAGTGCAGCGTACTTTCGAATCGAATCGAATTTGAACGAAAGTGGCTTAGTTTCGTTTCGAATCGTTTCGAACTTAAAATCTTAGTTTCGCACATCACTAATATATATAAACAAAGACTGAATAAAGTTTATATATATATAAACAAAGACATTGGAAGGGTTATATTACGTCAAGCGTAAATTCAAGCAAAAATATGAATAATTGAGTTATATCCATAAAAGATGTTGTTTTTTTTAATTATAAAAAAATAAACTTTTTATAAGATGCACTTTAAAGTTTGTAATAATGTTTTTTCATTTTTTTGATAAAATCAATATAACAAAACATACGAACAAAAAAAATTAAAATAGTAAAAGTATTTAGATAAAAAATAGATGGAAAATACATTAAAAAATCTTACATTGGCATAAGTGAGTCCTTTTAATTCAGATGTACCAAATTATTTTTGTATTTATAGATGTTAAATCTTATTATATCTATAAATACAAAAATAATAAAATGCTAATTTTTTTACTAATTGATGTCAGAACTCTTTTTATTGTTATTTTTTTTTCTTTTTGGATTTGTTGACAGTTTTAATTGCATTTTTAAATGAATATAAAAACAATATATTGTATATATATACAGTGGTGTACACTGGCTTTTTAGATGTTTGGGTTTTGACACTTACAGGCATTGTGCAAACTCCAAACTTTTGTATGTTTATGCTTATATCAAAAAATAATGTTTTGCAAAGAATTGGGGTGATTGGAGCCTTGAACAAAAAATCCCTAATTTTTGGACCCACCCAGCCCCTAATGTGGGAGCAACGAGTTAATAAAATATTTTCTTTACTATTTTTATCTAAATTCATATTCATCAATAAATTTCAAGTTTCATGCAATAATCTCTTAGTGTTCAGATTTTATGATCCTGCAATGATTACAGCCCCTTCAAATTGAGGGGGGTTAAAACTTTATATGGTCATAGTTTTTGAAAAATAAGAGATTATTGCATGAAATTTGAAATTTGTTGATGAATATAAATTTAGATAAAAATAGTAAAGAAAATATTTTATAAACTCGTTGCTCCCACGTTAAGGGCCAGGTGGGCCCAAAAATTAAGGTTTTTTTGTTCCCAAGCTCCAATCACCCCAATTCTTTGCAAAACATTATTTTTTGATATAAGCATAAACATACAAAAGTTTGGAGTTTGCACAATACCTGTAAGTGTCAAAACTCAAACATCTAAAAATCCATTGTACACCACTGATATATGTATATATATTTATATGTATATATATATGTATATATATTTATATGTATATATATTTATATGTATATATATATATATATATATATATATATATATATACACATATATATATATATATATATATACACATATATATATATATATATATATATATATATATATATATATATATATATATATATATATATATATATATATATATATATATATATATATATATATATATATATATATATATATGTACAATATATTGTATGTAAATATTATGTTATATATATTTAAACAGAGAATAAGGCATTTAAAAATTTTTTATGAAATATGTTTGTTAAATGAGAGCGCTTCTCTGCTCTCGCACTCATTTACTACCACCGAGGCCTATATTATGTATATATATATATATATATATATCCCAGGTAGAAATATTGCGATCCGAAGGCAATTCATTTAGAGCAATTGGGCAGATCATAAATATATCACCTGGTACAGCTAGTTAAAACATTTAAACGGATCCCTGACACTAAACCGTATTCATCACGCCCTCGCTCTGGCCGACCAAGGAGAACTACAGTGCAAGATGATCGTGCGATTTATAGGATTGCTGTATGCATGCCTAGTGCAACATCTGGGTTCATAAGAAGTAGACTACCGGAAAGCTGCAGAAATGAGCTACAAAACTATTCGAAGAAGATTATCTGAAAAAGGTTTGAAAAGCTGCAGACCAGCAAGAAAGCCAAAGCTGTTATTGAAAAACATTAAAGATCTATTGCAATTTTGTGAGAAATACAAGGGCTGGTCCGAGCATGATTGGGAACGAGTTATGTTTACTGATGAGTCAACATTCACACAATAGCAAGTACGTGTTGTCTACTGTCAAACAACCAAAGAAGCTTATGATCTGGGGAGCAATATCAGTGTTTGGCTGTGCAGGTCTCTGGGATATGCCAGGCGGAACTACCATTAATGGCAATGTTTACTTAGGTATTTTTAAAAAAAAATTGCCTAATTTTATGGAAATACATGGAACCACAGTCTTTCAACATGATGGGGCGCCATGCCATGGTACTAAAGCAGTGAAGCAGTGGCTTACATCATCAGGTTTTGAAATCTTGGGACCATGGCCAGGTAACTCGCCTGATCTAAATCCCATTGAAAATGTGTGGTACACTATGAAGAGAAAAGTGGCAGAAAGCATTCCAACCTCTCAGGCTGATCTCATGGAAAAAGTCAAGCAAGCCTGGACATCGGGTATCACCAAAGATTACTGTCATTCACTAATTCATTCAATGCCTCGTCGTATAGCAGCTGTATTAAAAAATCGTGGCGGCCATACAAAATACTAAATAATTTAAACAAACTACTTTATTTTTGTGCAATATGAACTATTTTTAGTCTATCAGCTATGGTGCTTATTGTTACTTTTTTTTTCTTTATATTATTACAAATTGGGTATTTTTCACTTGAATAAAAGAATGCGTTTTGCAATTTTTTATGTGTTTCCAAACTTTTATCCGTGACTATATATATATACAGTCACGGACATATATATATATATATATATGTATATATATATATATATATGTATATATATATATATATATATATATATATATATATATATATATATATATATACAGTCACGGCCTATATCATATATATATATATATATATATATATATATATATATATATATATATATATATATATATATATATATATATATATATATATATATATATATAAAAGACATTTTAATTGGCGCTTTTTTTAATTTCTTTTTTTGTAACAGCTGTTTCTTTTAAAAAGCATTGAAGTTTATTATGCAATCAATTTTTTTTATAAAAATGACTTTTTGTTTTTCATTTTAGTTACAATGATAGTTATACTTTTGAGAGAAAATGTTATACTTTTGTGAGAGCCGTAAATTGCTCCTGTAAACTGTTTTAGGGGAGTGTGGGCAAAAACTAAAGCTCTCGCTTACCGCCAAGGCCTGCATATATGTTTATACAAGCATTATTCAATAAAACTTTTTTTTTAGTGGTTTGGAAATTTGGTGACAATGAAATGGTGGAATGATCTTTGGTTGAATGAAGGATTTGCTGCTTTTGTGGAATTCATTGGTGCTAACATTACAGAACCCAGTTGGCAAATGATGGATCAATTTATTGTTGATGATACACAAAATTCATTAACTCTTGATTCAAGTAGCAATTCTCACCCCATATCAGTAACTGTTAATGATCCTGCACAAATAAATGAAATATTTGATACAATTTCATATGATAAGGTTTTTAACTTTATTTTAATTTTTTTAATTACATAATTATGTTTATAATTGTTTAACATAGTTATGTTTAGAATAAACATTATCCTAATCTTAAATCTTAAATTAAAGTCAGGTCAGGTTTTCCTGCTACTGATAACATGTAACCCAGTACAATCTGCTTCATGTCCTGCTGCCTTGTAGGATACGCTTTTTTAGGCAAAGACTAGGAGAAGCT
Source organism: Hydra vulgaris (assembly GCF_038396675.1). Taxonomy (NCBI): domain Eukaryota; kingdom Metazoa; phylum Cnidaria; class Hydrozoa; order Anthoathecata; family Hydridae; genus Hydra; species Hydra vulgaris. Next base: position 28,669,485 of record NC_088928.1, on the reverse strand, counting down.
AACTCCGACTTTAGAAAGACAGGGGGTGTTGTGAAACAAATACTGCCTTAGGGCTCTTAGTTGAGTAAAGACTAGAGATATTGTCTCGATAAAAATATCATCATCATGGGCAGATGATAAACACATCTGGTTACTGTCTTGTAGAAGGCCTCCCAAGCAAAGACTTAAAGAGTAAACAGATTCTATCTGTTGACCAGCCTCGCACCCCTTTCTCATCTATTAGGCTGGCATAGATGTATTTATAATACATTGTTTCCAGTTTAGGATGTTGAATGCTGGATCTTCTTGACTCAATTTTGGATTTTACTTGTTTCATCTGTTTTTATGACTAGGCAACTCATTCAATTATCTCCTAATGAGGGTACAACTCAAAAAAATCAGTTTTATGGTTCTGAGGCCAGCTGGTTGTCAGGTAGTCTGGGGCAGATCTTCCAATGATGCTCTTTCTCTTTTAGACAAGGTGCAAAAACGCATTGTAAAGATGGTTGATGTGCAGCCAACTTCTAACCATTATCACATCATCGTAATGTTGCTTCTCTTTCTCTTTAATACAAATGCTTTAATTAGCAATCCTCTAAAGAGCTAGCGTCTCATGTATGAATAAATTCTTATTTGTTTTCTTTCTTGATTTAATCTAGAATAATATCTACTATAGCGTATATAGATCCGCAATAGCTCACTTGTTTTGCTTACTACAGTGGTTGCCTATCACATTAGGACCAGCTATCCGTTTTTGTAAATATAATGTAAAAATGAATTTTTACCCCAATCTAAAGCTTGATCTTTCATTTATAAAGTTATACTTGATAAAAAATAAACAAATAAAGTTTAACATTTTGAATATTTATTGGTTATTACAATAATTTATATAAAATATATATAAAGTATTAATGTTTTGTAAAACCGCCTTTATTTGCAATAACTGCTTTGATGTATCTTAATGTAATATTAAAAACATGTTTTTCTACTTTAACTTAACTTTGCATTTTCTACTTTAACTTAACTTTGCATTTTCTACTTTAACTTAACTTTGCATTTTCTACTTTAAGCACTTTAACTTTGCATTTACTAAAGTAGGTGAATAAGTAGACAAACGATTGCAAAAGTTTGGCAGTCCTTTTAAAACTTACAAAAACCTAAAAATATTTTTTATCAATTTTTTTGTTAATTTAATGTTCACTAAAATTTTTATTGGTTATTAAGGGCGCATCAATTATTCGAATGATGAAAAATTTTCTTGGCTCTGATGTATTTCACACTGGCCTCACTGTAAGTATTTTTTATTGATCTTTTATAAATATTAGGTAAACTCTATGTACCTATAGCTTTTACAAATATTGAGTAAGCTTTATGTATATAGCTTTTATAAATATTAAGTTCTATGTATATAGCTTTTATATATGATGTATAAATTATTTGAATCACAAAGTTTTATATATAAATGTTATAGTATTAAAGTAAATAAATCAGATAGTATAGAACTGATAGTTTCTAAAAGCAAACTAAATATAAACCATAACATTTTTATTTGCATAAACCAAGTTTTTAATAATCTGTGTTTGTGGAAATCACATTTCCTAAAAAATCTAACATCATTGTAGGCTGTATTTATGGGACGGCTCGTTGTAGGCTGTATTTACAGGCATGCCAGTGTTTATTAATTTATATTTGCTTCCACTTTTTGAAAAACTTTCCGTAGAAAATATAAAACTACATTTTTAATAGGAAATTTTATTATTGATTTTTTTAATAGCCAACTAATTGATTTTGCACCTGAATTTTTTAATAACTTTCTTACCTTATTTAATTCTATTTCAAAAAAATATTTTTTCATGAAATTTAGCAACTACAGTATCTGATCTCTTTTGAGGCAACCAAAATAATTTTTTGTGAAATGTATTGTATTTTTGTGCTGTATTTTTCAAACTAAACTAAAAATAATAAATTACGATGAACTATGTAAAGATTTTTCAAGAATTAACTAATGCAATTAACATCAACAAAAGTAAAACTAATAAGTCATTTGAAGAGTGTTTAAAAAGTTTTAATTTTTTTTTAGATGCACCATTAAAAAATGTCAGCAATTGCTCCTTGATTAGAAGTTTCAAACCGTTGATATAAAATCTTGACATCCATTAAGAAACATAATATATTGTTTAAAAAGTTACTCAAGAATCCAAATAACAAACTCAGACTTGAAAAAACTTATAAAACATATAAAAATTTACTTGTCACTCATCTGTCGAAGTAAAAAAACCATATAAAATTTTTCTCTGGTAATGCTAAAAATTTAAAATCTATGGTATTAGGAGTCTTTTGACTCCTAATACCAAACCATGTAGATAAACTTATTTATTTGTTAGTTCATTCACTTCCTGCTTATCTTCTAACAGCTCTATGATCCATGACTCCAACAAAATCTCAGAATCTTTTAATTCACTTTTGTTTCAGTTCCAGAAAGTTACAAAAAAAAAGGCACTCACCCCTTACTGAAAATCTTTCAGTAAGTCCTAATCTTAAATCAATATTTATAGAACAAAAATATTATCTATTATTCTTTCTCTCAACAATAGAAAGGCTTCCTGATCAAGCAGTATTCTAATCTCTATTCTTAATTTTTTTGCAAATGATATTTCTCCCATACTTTCTGGACTATTTTATCTTTCGTTCATTACCAGTATACTCCCAAATAAAAAAAAAACTACTGTTATACAAATCCATAAAAAAGACTCAAAACTTGGCTGCAATAACTACAGAGCAATTTATTTATTATCAAATGCACCAATTTATTTATTATTAAATGTCACCAATATATAAATTATCAAATGTCAGCAAACTTTTAGAAAAAATGATTTTTTTTGTAACCTAATTAAATTTAAAAAAAATAATGGAACACTCTCGGTATTCCATTATTCAAAAAATTGATTTGCAAAAAAATGAAAATATGCTAATATATTAATGTTAAATGTAAATATTGAATATCATGTCAAATATTAGCAGTTTTATAGCTTGTAAAACATATAAACAGCTTGTTAGAATGACATTTCCCTTTGCCTTAAGTATGAAATTGTCTGGCTTAATACTTGTTATACATTTTGAAATGCATCTCAGTCTTTAGGCAAAAGGTAGTAGGGTAAGGTATTCAGACCACAAAATTCCCAGGTTGATTTTTAAACAATTATTTAGGAATTATAGTTTATAATTAAAGTATTTTCAGGATTATTTAAATAAAAATTTTTTTTTAGGATTATTTAAACAAATATAAGTTTAAAAATGCTGTTAGTGATGATTTGTGGGCATGTTTGACAAAGGTTTATTTATTTTTCATAATTTTGTATTGTTTTTTTTGTACTGTAATTGTTATAGCTTTTAAAGTTTTATAATTTTATTATCAAGGCTGCCAATAATACCATTGATGTAAAATCTGTCATGGACACCTGGACACTACAAATGGGATACCCTCTAATCACAATAACAAAGAATCACGAACAAAGTGAAAAAGGCCTTGTCACCCAAGAGCATTTTTTGATTGATGTTGATCGCAAAACAGCTGCATCACCTTTTAAGTTTGTTATTTTTTATTTTTTCATTTTTATATTAAATACCTTCATCACCAATCATTATTATGCACAATTTTTAAACATGCTTATACTATTTGATACAATGTGCTTTTTCACCAAGTGGCTCTGAAAGACTTTATACTTCTGTCTCTTGGCCCTTTAATACACATTTAGTATAAAAATATGTATGAATTAATTTTACGACTTGAATAATTATTTATTTTTTAATTCATTACTCAATCATCTAATTGAGGTCTGCATCTACCAGTTTAAGGTCGGCAATAAATTGCTGACTTCATCTTTTCTAATTTCGAGGGCTGCATTTTTATGAATATTTATTAATTTACTTCCATTTTTATAAATATGTATTACTTAATCACATTTTTATGAGTATTTATTATTTAATCACATTTTTATGAATATTTATTATTTAATCAATTTTTACGTAAAACTTAACCAATAGTATCAAATCTTTCAAATTTTTTATTGTTCATCAAGCTTTTCCAGTTTTAAAAACAATAAACAGTTTTAGAAACAATAGAACTAAATTTTCTAATTTGAAAATTAAGTTTTTAGCTGAAAAACTTAATTTTCAAATTAGAAAATACCAATTAGTTTAACAATTTAGCCCTGTAATTTATAACTGTAATTTTATAAGAATAGGAAAAACATTTGACAAAATATTTCAATATATTTCAGAGTGGCTTAATTTCTAAATGAAAATAGGAAAAATATTCAAAATTTTCAAACTAGAAAAAATTTTACTTTTTCAAATTCACTCTTAACAAGGCTGCAAGCGACCACTATTAAGTTGAGTTGCTTTTAGAAGAAGAGAGTGGAATCAGGAATGAGGTAATAGCGAGCATGATAAAGAAAAGCAACCTTAGCAGATGCTAACAATCGTTTATATGTATATATTTTTCCATGAGAAGTCAAAATTATTATTACTATGATTTAGTTTATTAATTTAAATCAGTAAAAAAGTATAAAAGAAAAGTATAAAGAAGTATTTCACCTAGATTCAATTTTTCATACAAGTTCAGCATTAGGGTGTCCCAAAATTTCAAAAATATTTGAATTTCAACTTACTTGTAGTTTTTTCTCATTCTCCTTTACCCTAGAAGTCCAAAAATCACAAAAAAATGTTTGTATCTGCATTAACACAGGTAGATGCATTAAAACAGATAAAATATTGGTTTTTGACAGAAACTGAGTAAATAATATATAGCGGAAAAAAATCTTTATTTAACAAGTAATTCATACAGTTTTAAGTTGTTTCTTTGTCATCTCCTTTGTGAGCTTTTTTCTGTTGTCTCTTGCAACTAGCATTACATTTTGCTTCATGTCCTCAGATTTGTGTGAGTTCACAAAATTTTGAATTAACCAAATATTTCGCTCTGCACAATCATTTACGCTTATACTGCACATACTGTTTTCGCAAATGATATGAAACTTTCAAGACTAGGAGTGTTTTGGTCCTCAACCCGACTCTCCACTTCAGTGGTGTCTATATCTGCAACCTTCAATAGAACCCAACTTTGAGGCCCAACAAAATTAAACAGCTAAGTTGATTCTTGTATTGTTGGAAGTTGGGGTTTGCCGACCTTGAACTTTTTTGGCACATTAAACTTCAACAGTCTATTGAGCATCTTTACCTTTACTTCATAGTCTAAATTAGCATCAGCAAGAGCCAATAAAACCAGCTCCTCAGTAAGATACCATGTGTGTCTTTGTATACTTTTGAGCATGTCCCAGCTCTAGATATTGCTTTTTAATATGAAACACTTCTTTAAACGCATTAAGATCATTGTTTGGAGCATTTTTAGTAAGATATGCTTTCAAAAACCATGGAGTATAGCAGATTGCAACAAAGAAGGAAGCAGTTTCCACCATGGTTTTCTTTTTTTCATTCATGACTTTAGATATCTATGAAGTCATTGTGAGTTTAAGAAGATACAATGCATCTGCCATGAATCTTGCTTCATGGCAGGCTCCTGGTTGGTGAAGAGAGAAGTTAGGGACTTGTGTACAAATCTTTTCTTGGACCCTTTGTTTTGTCAAAGCCTCCATGAAGTGTGAAATATGGACTTCCAATATATGTCTCCTGCACATAAACTATAAAAGTGGAACATCTAGACTGGAGGCAAGAATGGCAACAGCTTTAGAAAATATCCCAGTATTTGATGATGTAGTGTCACAACATATAGCATAAACTTTATCTGTAATACCATAGTATCCAAGCATGTTAAGGATAACTTCAACTTGATAACAACCTTTGGAGCTCTTGGCTTGAACCACTCCCAAGTATGTCATCTGTATCTTTTATGTCTGGGGAAGTGACACATACAGCTATTCTTTCAACTGTGACAGTTATGTTCAGCTGTTCTTCTATCTGCTTCACTTGTTTTCCATCAAAATGAAGACAAAGTCTCTTTCCTTTCAATGTGTCAAATATGTCCTGCCTTATCTGATCACTTAATCCTTCAATTTGTTCAAACCTTTTTCTATGGACTGTGCTTCTTGATAAGTTAATTTCATCCAGATTCACACCACCTTTTTTACATATAGCTGCTACTATTGAAGTTTGAGGCCTTATGCCAACATTATATCTTGCAGCAGCTGCAGTTGTGCATTCTATCAGTTTTTCAGCATTGATATGTATGAAAGCCTTTGGTTTAGATTTATGTCGGATATTTTCCTTATCAGAATCTTCTTCAGAGAATGGTTCATTATCAGATTCAGGGTCAGAATTTTCATACTCAAAGGAATTTTCCTGTTCATGCATTTCTGCTGGAGCAAAGTATGTATTGATTTTCTGTTTCTCTTTTACTTTTATCCTCAACAGTCTCTGATACCTTTGTTCTTTGTTAATCATGGCTTTTTGATGGTTTTTGTCTAATTCTTCTGAAATATATTGTTTCCTTTCACCCTTTTGGTCTTTATAGAAAAGCAAATCCTCATCTTTTGCATTCTTAGAATGAAGGCAGTCAGAAGCAATCTTATCCTCAATATTAGGAACAGAAATGTTGAAGAGACAGTTACTTTCCTCAATAAAATCCAATTGCATCTTTTCAAATCTATCTTGACTTGAATCCCAGTTTAAACTGCATAATTTTTGCATCTTTTTATACTTCTGATCTAGCTTTAGAATCTTTTCTCTTACAGAAGCTCCCTTCAATATGAAATCACCAAAACCAGCTTTTTTGCAGATTTTTATTACAAATGAAGAAATGCATCTTTTACTTGTTGTAGAACAAGGTACATCTCTTCTAAATCAAACCCTACATGAGCTTGTGGACATGCAACCAGTTGCTTGGTTGGTTTGAATCTTGCAGATTTAAAATAAAATAAAAACATGAGCTAGATTTTAAAAAGGCAAACATGAGAAAATTCAATTCTTTTGTTATTATGTCACCTTGTTGACCGGACATACTTCAGATGTCTCAACACACTGCCAACACTTGGAAGTTGATTCTGTGGAAGCTCATTCAGTGGGTATTTAAGAAGGTAAGTCAGCCTTTTTGGGTTTGTCTGTATAGAATTCTTCCTCTTTTCTCTACTTGCTTTTCTTTTACACTTAGTTCTTCCCATTTTATCAAAATCGTATTTAATAATACTTAAGCTAATACAAATTAAATAAGGTTAGTAAATATTATTTTACAGTGATGAAATTTGAAAAGAATATAACACAAATCTTAAACAAAAAACTTTAAGAACAAACACAGTTCTAATTTGAAATCTCAGCATTCATCAGAATGGATATTGCAAACTGCGTACACTAGAACTGTAAACTGCGTACACTTGTACTATTAACTGTGAACACTTGTATGTGTTGTGTATACAGTAAAAACTGTCTACTCCAATAAGCACAAGAAAATATTAAATGTAATGATCACAAGCTTTCTTACTAGGAATAATATGCATATTGAAACAACAATTGGAATTTTATAAATATTAAATTTTTCAATTTTTACATCTAGCACTTTAAGAAGTGTAAAATTAAAAAATTTTATATTTTTAGAATCAGGACATCAAGTAGAATGGGAAAAAACACCATGTGAAATTTTAGGACACCCTATTCAGCATTTTCAAGAAAATATTTGAGCCATCATTTTTTTATTCCACCTACTTGCTTTAGTAAGATTATAACTTAGTGGCAGTCACAAACACACCTTGTGGGTGCACACATATACCTTGTGGTTTTTATGTTATAAGTAATGTTTATTACTTATAACTATAAAGCAACTACAAAGCATATTTTAAATTCCTAAACTTTAATGAATTTTAAACTTTACATTTTTTTTTCAACTTTATATCTTTATATATTTAAATATCAGTTTTATATCTTTAAATTTATTTAAACATGTTGCTTCATATTCTTGCAATGTTTTTTTTTTTTTTAATGAAAATTCATTCTTTTGATAATTGTTAATCACAGTGCCTCTGTTTTGAGCTTTCTTGGTAATGATAAAATGCTTTTCTTTAGTTTTTCTTGCAGCTCAATGGAGTGAGTATTGTACTTAGTGACTTAATAGTTAAAATACTATATATAATAAATATTTTATATAAATTTTCGCTATATATAATATATATTTAATGTATAATATATAATAAAATTAGTTAATATTATTAATAATAGAGTGGAATATATTAGAGTGTTAAGTATATTATATGGAGTATATTGGAGCATTTTTATCTTTTGATGGCAAATAGTTTAACAGTTTTAGTATTAAGTTTTTTTTTAGTATTTAATTTTTTTAGTATTAAATTTTTAGTATTAAATTTTTTAGTATTAAATTTTTTTAGTATTAATTTTTTTTAGTATTTAATTTTTTTTTTTTTTTTTTGAGGAATTTTTTCAATTTCTAATGCTTTTTGTTGCAAAAAATCCCGAGGTTGAATAAACAATTATTAAAAGTCCTGAGGTTGAATAAATGATTGTTAAAAGTCCTGAGATTCATAGCATATATTATAGTATTTCACCAAATAAAAATTGTTTAACATAAGTTTAATTTTACAAAATAATGAGAATATTTACTTCTCCACAGCAAAACAAAAATATAATAGAGCTTAATATATGCATAAACCAATAATTAAAATCAACAAACATAAAGTGATAGGAGATTTAAGATAAAGAAAACTGTTATTGCATTATTAAACATAATAAAAAGTATTATTAATCATAATTTATGTAGTGGTGGTATTAAACTTCTTCTCAGAATCACATTTATAATTACCGGTATATTGAAGAGGCCAATCTTATCAATCAACCAATATCTAGTTTATCCTGCCAGATAAATATCATTGCCATTTATGCTTTATCCCGCAATTTACAAAAATTTTTGTTCTTTTTTATTTATTTTAATGAGTCATTTTTAAGTCAAAGTTTTTAGGTTGCAAATTTATTTATATCACTTTATTTTTAGTTACAAATGGGATGTTCCAATTACCTTTTATTTTGAGCATAAGAAAGAAAAGCAATTAGTATGGTTTAATCGTTCAGCAGGTTTTTCTATTTTTTTTATTTTCTGTACATAAAATAATTACAATATTCTGTAAATAGATTAGAGTTGGTTTGGTCTTGTGTCTGTTTTTAACTTTTGTATAGTTAATGTAATGATTGAATAATATAACTTGAATAATGTAAATATACTAGTAAATATTAAAAGAAAATAGATAAATTAAATATAATTGAAATCATTCAAAATAAAAGAAGGATTGCTATGTAAGCAGTTTTTTGTTTTATAACAAAATATTTCTAGCTTACTAGTTATGTAAATTTTCATTTTTGCATCCCCTGTCAATAAAAACAGAGTCTTATTTGCTTATCTTGCATTGTTAGCAGTTCAAATTTTATGCTAACTTTACCACTAATTTTTTAATTGGAAAAATTATCTGGTAAATTTACCAGTAATTTTTTACCAGTCAAATGAGACCCTATTTTATTAACCGAGGATGAAAAAATAAGCAATAATCTTAGACAACCAATTTCTATTTTATTTTAAACTAAATGGTGTTTTTTAAATTTACACACTTTTTAGAATTTTTTTAAATGTTGTTAACCTTTCAAAGCTGTTGGGCCACTACCATTTTTTCATGTTGCAAGTTTTAAAAAGGTTTTAGTTTTAATTATTTCATAGATTATACTCTGTAATCTTAATAAATAGATTGTCCCTAATATAGCCTCATTAACACTTTTCTAATAAAACTCATATAATAGTCTATTTAAAGTTGTATAAAAGAGAAGTCAGCAGATTAAATAAAAGTACATTTCACAAAGTATTTACTTAAACAGCTTTATTACATGTGATAAATAATGCTTTTAATACTTTTTCAATATTATATTTTTTATTCAATAATTAACATTGTCTTGATTAAGATTATCTTTGTCAGTATTGCTTTCATCATCACCTTCTATTACTGATTCAATGTACACATCTTCTGAGTGGAAATCAGAGTGCACAGAGATGTTGATTCAATATGCTGGATTATGAGATGGTGAAAGATGAATATTTTATATAGAAAAGGCATGTTATATAACAAATGATGCCCTATTACATAAGAAATAAGATGATTTATGAAAAAAAAATTGTTTACAATAAAGACTTATAATTTATATTCATGGTAGTTATGTTCTTTATGTTACCTTTCAGTGGTGTAAACTTGGATTTTAGTCGATCGCCTGGCAGGCGACTGAGAGTAATAATTTAGCTAATCTCGGTCACTTGCCAAAGTTTTCAGTCGTCCATCACCATTTTTTAACAAAATTTGCATTTTGCATAATTCTCAAACAGTAAAGTTTCTCTAAAAGTAAAAATCTCTCCTAAACTCAATTTTTTTTAAAACATGAAAATTTTTTTTTCTGTCACAACTGTTTTTTATATTTAATGAGGATTACATTATGAATAATAAAGGAGAGAAAAAAAAATCGAGCGATAATTGTTCAAATTAATGTTTCTTGTTTTTTGCAACGTAATTTGATTGGTAGCAAAAAGACGTTAAATAAAAGCAAACTTTTTATGTATTATTTTTTTTAATTACGTCACTTAACTTTTATCATTTCTCTTAGAATGTTACAACAAGATAATATTTTAATAATAAATAATTCATATGTACGCAGAAGAGGTGGTTGTTATTATGTTAGATAAAAGTCATCTTCTTTAATTTTGGACGCATAAATTTTGCTTAATTTAAATTTGGATGCATAAACTTAGCTTATAGAATTATTGAAATAATAATAATAATGAAGAAAAAAATCGACTCGCCCGGTTGGGCAACTAAACTGCATTAAAATATTATTTCCAGTAGCCCTTTGGAAGATTCGGGTGACATTTGTCATCGGGCGACCGCTAGTGTACACCACTGCCTTTAAATGTTGTCATGGAAAAAAAGTTCATATCTAAAAGACTATCAGAGAGCTGGAGTACAATATCAATATAATGGAGTACAAGCCTGTTTATTTTTTTCACGGATTGTTGTACTTTAATATTGTATACAACTTTTGTTACTGTTGCTCTTAGAGCATTCAACAATTTTTATCATGCACATTGAACTTTCTCTGCCTTTCAACCACCTCAGTTATCAATTTTATTTCATCCAAAAAAATTCTATAGAGATATTTTATAAAACCTATTTAAAGTTTCCATAAACAAGGCATGACAAACACATAAAAAAAAAATCTCCTTTTGCAGATTTAACTGTATTTCAAAGTGATGCCAATGACACAAATTACACTCATTGACCAAAATGAAACTGTGTTATACAAAGTATTCTCATTCTTTTTCTCTGCAAAGTATTCTTTTTTTTAGATTGTTATTTCTTTTTGTCATAGCAAAGGCAGTTGACCATCTTTTGGGTATACTTTATAGACAAACAAATTTTTATTTTCTCAATGTTATTTGGTGTTTAAACAAATGTATGCTTTATAATTGAGAACATATGAAAAAAAACCAGACAATTATTTTAGAGGTGGTTAAACTAGATGTAAGGAATTTTAAGTATATCCTTTTAAGATCTTAAGGCCCTACAAGTTTGTATCAAGATTGTGGATTACAAGCAGGTCTTAGTTGTTAGAAAAGTTCAATCCATAATGGATTCTGAGCTATTGAAAATTTAGTAGCAGTTCTATAGATAGCCTTTGCAAAAATTATTTAAAAATTTTCATGTCTTATTTGGTCACAAGTATTCATCCATCATGTTATAGCAGGTAAATTATAACGAAATAAAGAATCTAGAAGAGTTTTGTAGCAGGTGCATCAACTAATAAACAATTTGGAACAAAGTGACTACTAGTAAAAGCTATAACAGACAAATTAATGAGATCACATAAAATTAGAGAGTTGTTATTGCTTAATACTATCTCATTCTCATTGTCATAAAGATCGAACTAATAGAAATTCTAAGTAGTTTGCTCTAATCATAAATAAACTTTTTTTTTCTGATTTGCTTCATTAGACATTTTTACAATTCTTTGTGTTTTTCGTGTCATGAGTTTATTATATATGATTGTAGTTAGTTGTTTATTTATATTTATGATTGAATATCATATTATTTATATATGATTGTGTATCATATTATTCATATATGATTGTATATCATATTTTTTATTTATGATTGTGTATCATATTTTTTATATATGATTGTATATCATATTAATTATATATGATTGTATATCATATTATTTATATATGATTGTATATCATATTATTTATATATGGTTGTATATCATATTATTTATATATGATTGTATATCATATTACTTATATATGGTTGTATATCATATTATTTATATATGATTGTATATCATATTATTTTGATATGATTGTATATCATAATATTTTTATATGATTGTATATCATAATATTTATAAGTAATAGTATAACTTTGAACATAATTTGTCACATATATAGTTTTTTGTTGTTTGAGCTTACTTCCAGACATTGTGCGAACTCTAAATATTGCAATGATTTTAATCTGAGAACAAAAAAGACCCAAAGTTTTTGTCCCCCACCATCTGCCTCAAAAGGGAGTGCTAAAAGTTGATAAATTTATTTAACCATTTTCAACTAAATTTATATTCATCAATAAATTTTAAATTTCTTACTAATAATAACTTATAATTTTTTAACATTCAAAAATTTTGACCATATAAAATTTGTAACCTCCTCATATAGAGGGAAGTTCGAATGTTATATGGTCATAATTTTTGAACGTTAAGAGATTGTACTATGAAATTTAAAATTTATTGATCAATATAAATTTAGTTAAGAATGGTAAAAAAAATATTTTATCAACTTGTTGCAATCATGTTTGGGGCAGGTTTGGTTAAAATTTTGGGTTTTTTGTTCCCAGTTTCCAATCATCACAACATTTTGCAAAGCAACTTTATTTGACATAAGTATAAATGTTCGGAGTTTGCTCCATGTCAAGAAGTTAGTTATCTCAAATACCAAAAAATGCTTGATCTACTCCCGTGGTTATGTTTATCTACATAAATTGCATAATCTCAATCTTAAGTTTTACAGTTAAGTAAGACATCCACATTGCAATTTTTTGTTAACTTGACTTTCAATTACTTTAAAGTTTTCCTATATAACCTTTTTTTAAATGGTAGCACTTTTTCTAACAAATGTGGTAAAAAAAACTATAACTTTAGCTTCATAAACTTGTCTTCAAAATTTTAATAATAGCACTTAAAAATTGAAATGGGAAACTAGAATTATTATTTTTTAGAAATTATTATGTTTTAAATAAATTTTGTTTTATGTTTGTTTATGTTTAAAGAATTAAATACTTATATTTAAAAAAATACCTTTAAGATTCAATTAGCATTACTATGATGAATGCCTCTGGTTGGATAAAAGCAAATATTGATCAGTTAAACTTTTATCGAGTCAATTACGATGAAGACAACTGGAACTTGCTCTCAAAACAGCTTCAAGACAACCACAAAGTACATATTTTATATATTAATAGTTTTAAATAACTTTTTTTATGTGATGTTTCTAAGGTAGCTAAATCCACAACCAGAAACTTTTTTCAGAAAAAGATTAATAATGAGAAATATGGTTTTTATTTTCTGCTGTAATAGCACTTTTTGTCCTTTTTTAGCCTAAACTTTAATTGATGTATGTCCTTATCTTTTAGTATAACTGGGATAAGCAAAAAAAGAAGCAAAAAGTCTTTATTTTTATTTTATATATACTTATACTTATTGGACATTAAAAAGCAAAATAATAACTGTTTATATAAAGTTATTCTAACTAATAAAAGCCTTTTATAAAGTTTTTCTTGGTTTTTTTAATATTCATTACTTTTAGGCATTTTCAACATCAGATCGCTCAAATCTCATAGATGATGCATTTGAATTAGCAAAGTAAGTGAAACAGTGAATGGTTTTTTAACTTTATATATTATTTAGAGCAAGTGAAAAATGTAGTGATTTTTTTACTTTATACATATATTATTTAGAGTAAAATTTTCAAAGTTTCAATCGTTTTTGAGCCGTTTGTTTTATATTATAAAAAAGCTTTTATTTTAAAATAAATGTATTTATTGTGTATAGAGCTGGCAAACTGGATCAAATAAAAGCTTTAGAAATGACTGCGTATTTGAAAAATGAAGATGAATATGTTCCATGGATAACAGCACTTGGTTCACTAGGATATATAGGTGGTCTTTTACAAGGAAGATCGTGCTACAGTTCATATCAGGTAACTAAAATTTTCTTTTGCAAATCTGCTTTGTTGAGATTATTCTTATAAATGGTTTCTTTTGATATATATATTTAGAAGTATATAATTCAACAAGTAAAACCAATTGTTGACAAACTTGGTTGGGTTGATGAGGGGACTCATCTGAATAGGTACTTTTATATGTTTATACAGTATTTTCCATATTAATAGCAAAATTTTTTTTTACTTTACTTTTAATTTAATTCAGGTATTTACGAGGAGCTGCATTACGCTCATCTGTCATGCACAATGACACCGATTCTGTCAAAAGGGCTTTAGAAATATTTGATCGTTTTATGAACAATCACGAGAGGTAAGTTTTAAAAAATTTTTAGTTTAAATTTAATTGTTTCAAAAAAACAAAAAAAAACAAAGCAAAGTAAATGGTTTTAGTGTTGCACCAAACTTGCGTTCAACAGTGTATTTGGCAGGCATAAAATATGGTGGAAAAGAACAATGGGAATTTATGTTAAATAAGTACCTTAACTCTCCATTTCCTTCTGAGCAACGTAAAATCATGTTTGCACTAGCTGATAGCAGCGAAGAATCAACTTTAAAAAAGTAAGTTTTTTGTTGAATTTTATAAATGAAAATGTTTAATAATACTCAATGAAGAAAATATATAAATATGGATTATATATATTTTTTAATAACTTATAATCACTATAGCTATTTCTCTTGCAAGGTATTTGAGTTGGTCTATGAATACTTCCATCATTCGAACACAAGACACTTGTGGGGTAATTGAACATATTTCTACTAATATTAAAGGAACAAAAATGGCAGAAGATTTTGTTATTAAAAACTGGGAGAAACTTTTTGAGAGGTAATGTTTAAGCATGAAAAAATATTATTTTAATATAAATGCAATGTTAAAAACAAATCTTGAACTAAATTTTTACAACAACAACACAACCTATTAGTAGTTCTTTTAATTTAATTTTAATTTAAAATGTATAAAATATAAATCTGACAGCAATCAAAATCAATCAATCAGTCTAAAGTTACTTTAATGATTAAACTGATAAGTTGTATTTCTTAACAAAAATTTCTTTATTATTTGTTAATTGAATTGAATTTGCAAGTTTTTTACTAACAAATAGCAATATAGTTTACTATTTAATTATAAATATAAATTTGTAATTTAAAAAAATTTTTTTAGATATGGAAAAGGTTCCTTCGACATGTCAAGCTTAATTAAAACAGTTTTTGCCAGAATGAAAACAAAAGAAGACTTGAAAAAGGTGAGTGAAATTTGTTAAATCATGTCACTTTATGCCATATATATATATATATATATATATATATATATATATATATTATATATATATATATATATATATATATATATATATATATATATATATATATATGTGTGTGTATATATATATATATATATGTATATATATATATATATGTATATATATATATATATATTTATATATATATATATTTATATTTATATATATATATATTTATATATATATATATATATATATATATATATATATATATATATATATCTGAAATGCTTATTGTGAAACAATGACAAGCCACAAAAACAAATATTTGAGAAAAATGACTTTTAAGTTTTATTTAAATCTATAAAATCACATTTTACAGTAAGATGATTTTATAATAATAGCTCCAATTTTAAGAATTATGCCTTAATATCTTTTTGGCTATTGCGTATACTATTTATGATTATAAAAATCATAATAACTCATTTTTGAAAAAAGTGTGGCTTGTGATTGTTTCACAATAAGCCCTTCATATATATATGTATATATTTATATATATACACACACACATATATGTGTGTATGTATGTATATTAGGGTGGAGTGAATTTTAGTTTTTTTTACAATTCGTTTAGCCTGGGTGTGCAAAAGTTGTCTATTCATTTCAGAAATACTCTGGAAAAATATCAATGCTCTAGGAAACTATCTTGAGGTGCCTCAAGACCTTCAAAATTTTAATGGGTCCCTAATATTATGTAAAAAAAAGTTTTTCAAAAGTATGTCATGTTGGGTCTCAAAAGAAGCAAAATTTTATAAAAATTTCAAAAATTTTTTTTTTTTTTTTTTTTAGATTATTCACCTCTCCAAGGCCCGAGGGGGGCCACTACAGTCGAGGAGGCTACTCATTTTTTTTTTTTTTTTTTTTTTTTTTTTAGTTGTTATTCGTGGTACAACCCTCTCTCAACTCTTTAACTCCGAAACACGAACCTTTCCGAGCAAGGCCACTGCGCGGAGAAACTAAGTTGAGCGCGGTACTTCCAGGGACGTGGTGGGAGTCGAACTCCGAACCTCTCGCTTATGAAGCGAGCGCTCTTACCACTACACCACTACCGCAAATAACAATTATTTAAAAAAAAAAATTGTTATTTTATAGTTTATTGCAGAAAAAATGACCTTTTAAACTAAAAATGAAAAAAGTTTATTTTTTTTAATTATAATTTCAAAAAAATCTTAAATAGTAATTTTTTTATAAAATAATTGTTATTTTTGAAATTTTTATAAAATTTTGCTTCTCTTGAGACCCAACATGACATACTTTTGAAAAAATTTTTTTTACATAATATTAGGGACCCATTAAAATTTTAAAGGTCTTGAGGCACCTCAAGATAGTTTCCTAGAGCATTGATATTTTTCCAGAGTATTTCTTAAATGAATAGACAACTTTTGCACACCCGGGCTAAACGAATTGTAAAAAAAACTAAAATTCACTCCACCCTAATGTAAATGTATGTATCTATATATATATATATATATATATATATATATATATATATATATATATATATATATATATATATATATATATATATATATATATATATATATATATATATATATAATAATATATACATAATAATATATATAAATATATATATATATATATATTATATATATATATATATATATATATATATATATATATATATATATATATTTGAAGTATGGCTAAAAAGCACATTTAATTTTTTCAGAAATGGCATATTGGTAAAAGTTGAAATTTTACTTGTATTAGCATAAAAGAAGAGTACTTTTTTTCAAACCTAAAAAAAACTCCACCAGTGCAGATAAAAATTTGGTCCAAAAATAAATAAAAATTCAAATTTTTGCATTTATGGTAAGGTTTGCACTTACAAATCTTTCAAAAATACCAGGAGAGTTATTTTTGTAGCTTGATCTATCAAATTTAGATTATGTTTTGTTTTTTTAATAAAGTTGATGGGAATGGTCAGTCATACCCATTTTAAATCATGGGTATATTTAGGAGGTTGGGGAGGGGGCTCGTTAACTTTTTAAATAAAATTTAATAGTGTTAATAGTGCCCATTTGAGTGTGTTTGACACAGAACTCTTCGCAGCCATTGCAACCTAGGTAATGGCAAAAAAAGAGTTGCAGCACTTTTTTTATAAGAAAATGTGAACAAAGGTGTATGCAAATTTCTAACTTATGTACACTTCAAGTTATGTAATATTAAAACATACTAAAACATATATCAAGTTTTACAGTTTTACTTTCACTTGAAAACTGCATTGCAACAACATCTCCTTAATTTTGATCTATAGCATTTATTTCAGTTAATATTTATGAAGTCCTTCGTTTGTTAAATAGTTTTAAAATTTTTGGCAAAAAACATGTCTGTGTGACCGCGTGGTTAGCTCGCAGACTTTCTGAAGCAAAAAGCAGTGGTTCATATCCTACCACTATTGTGTTTTTTTCAATTATTTTTCACTATTGTTTTTTTTCACTATTGTTTTTTTTCAATCTTTTTTGATTTTTCTAAAATACAAAATACAACACTTGAAATTTTATAGATGTTATATATACATACATATATAAAGATATATACTATAACAAACAAAAAGATTTTTAAAAAAGCCTAAAAATTCTAAAAACATCAAAATACCAGGATAAGTTTGTTGTGCATGTGTCATGATTAAGATGTTATTAATATGCTCAGGTAATTAGTCCTAATTAGCTGTGGATGGTCTGAAAAAAAATACAGTCTGAAACTTGATAAAGAAAAAATTTAAAAAGACAGTCCTGCTACTCCAGATTGCGCTGCTGTGCAAGCCTGTAGCTAAAAAAAACTTTAAGATTTTATTTTAACAATTAAGTCTTTGTTGCTACATTAATATTTTTGCTAAGATATTTAAGACTAGATTAAAAAAATTGAAAATATTTTGTGTTAAAGGGCGGATTTGAACGCTCACAAAACAGCACCAATGATTAGCATTAAACCACTGATCTATTAAAATTATGCATATAATAGAAAAAGAAATTGTTTTATAAACTCTTATATCGATTGCAATTAATCAGCACTTTTCAAGCGGGTTCTCTAGATAAGCGTAGCTTTACTGCAAAGCATCTAACATAACAATAAACAAATATGTTATATGCAAATGTAAAAAATCCACTTATATAATGTTTTATACAGGGTATAAAAAAATAATTTTCTAATAATTATTTTGTTTAAACTGTTTTGTTTTGAGTTTTTGTATTTATGTTATTGTATTTTTAAAAATTGACAAGATTGAAAAAATATAAAACATGTCTCATTTATGTGGAAAATTTGAAACTTAGATTTTAGATTTGTCATGACTCTCCCCTCTCTTGATATTTTTTGTTTGTTAAAATTACGTCATTTTCTTATATACTATTAAATTTCCGCCACTTGGATAGCATTAGGTACAAATGTCTATAAGTGTAAACGTCTTTAGCATGAGTTGAGTTAGCTGGGTGTATATTGAACAATCGTGTATAATATATGTATTATATGAGAAAACTTTAAATTTTTTATTTTAGCAATCAGTAGTTTTTTTTGTTATATATAATTTTTTGCTATATATGTATACAGCAAGATTGAAAAATTTCAAAAATTATGATGCTTCGGAAAGGACTTGAACCCCTGAAAAAACACTGATGACAGTGCACTAAACCACATATATATATATATATATATATATATATATATATATATATATATATATATATATATATATATATACATATATATATATATATATATATATATATATATATATATATATATATATATATATATATATATATATATATATATATATATATATATATATATATACATTATGTTAGTGTATTTTACAAATAGAGTGCTCAATGTTCTTAAAGAACAGAGCAATAAAAAATTAATTTATATATATATATATATATATATGTATAAATATTAAAGTAGATAAGGAATAAGAATAGAAATGATCGGTGTGGAATAGATATAGATGTATTTGTTGAATAGAAATGGTCGGTTTGGTGAAGACCTTTATTTTATGGGTTCGGACTGTTGTAATATATAAAAAAAAGTATAGAAAAGTTTGGTGTGGAATAGACTTACATAGACCTGTATTTTTATGGGTCCAGTAAGCTAGTTTATATAATTGTACAATTTTTGGTTCAAAGATAGATTATTTTAGGATTTTTTTTTAACAATATATGTTTAAATAAAAATAGGAACAACATCAAACTTTTTAAATTTTCTGAAAGGCTGGAGATACTGTTTATCTTATCATCTCCATTATCATAAGTATCTAAACATTTTATTGTCTCCTCAATTTTTTCACGAATCAATCTTTGTTTGTTTCCTAATAGACTCTTATAACCTTTAGATTTTTCTTACTTCACTTTTTATATTGCAAAGTTTTTTTTGCAAGACATTTTTTGAATATGCAATCCTTTCTGATCATTGAGAAAATTGACATCTTCTTGTCTACTTTTTAAAACTTTTATTTCATCTTTCTTTCAAAAAAACTGTGAAGATAATATCTTCACAGTTTTTTTGTTTTAAAACCATTTAGGTAAAAATGTGGTTTTTAAAAAGAACATATTTTAATCAAATATATTCTTTTTTAAAAATCACATTTTTACCTTAATGGTTTTTGTGTTTGTTCAAATTCTTTCTATTCCTTTTTAAGTCAACAATTTTGTCTCTAAATATCAAATCAAAAGTAGTAGAATTAAATTAAAGATATTGTATCTAAAAATATTTATATCTTGATATTTTTAAGCATGAAATATATTACTATATTATTCGTCAATTTTAATATAATTTATTATAAGTCAATTTTAAATTTGGACTGAATTGCAAATTTATAAGCATTTTACCCTAATATAGTAAACATCAGATATGCTGGTCAGTATTTTCTCACCTAATAAAGGACGCATGTTAAATTTTTCTTACCATAAGACAACCTAATATTTCAATACATTAAGCCGTGAAAAAATCACTAAGTAGACACGAACTATGTTAATTGTAGAAATGTTTGGAAAATTTACACAGCATAATCTCTGTTATGCAGTTTTCTTGATAAGCAATTGTGTTATGGGTTATATATCATGTGTTATGTGTTATATATTATGTATACATGGTTATATAATATGTATATGTGGTTATATATTATGTATTATTCAATTCTTTTACACAAAAATAAAAAATAAAATGTTTTGACTCCTCCCCCCCCCCCCCTAACTTCCCAAAATATACAAACTGACTTCAAACGAGAGGACCGACCATAATCATTATCTTTACTGAAAAACAAAATTAAAAAAATCATATAGATCAAGCTACAAAAATAACGCTCATGGTTATTTTGAAATATTTGTAAGTGACCCTGCCCCCACCATAAATGCAAAAATTTGAATTTTTTGTATTTACAGACTGTTGGGACCAAATTTTCAGCTACACTGGTAGGAAAGTTTTTTTTCAATTCAGAAAAAAGTACTTATATTTTATGTTAATGCAAATAAAAGTTCAGGTGGTAGTCATGCCCCTAATATATACATATATATATTTATATATATATATATATATATATATATATATATATATATATATATATATATATATATATATATATGTATATATATATATATATATATATATATATATATATATATATATATATATATATATATATATATATATTTATATATGTATTGATTTTAATAAAAAGGCTATTTTATTATTATATTATAATAAGTTAAAATTATATTTTAGATATAATAATATATTAACGAAGTCAGTATATTTAGATATAATTATATATTATTAATTATTTACCTGATGACACTGACCACAATAGGTTAGCGAAATATTGTTAATATATTAAAATATAGTTCTACGCTGCCTTTTTTATTAAAATCAATTTATATATTTATAAACATATCGTATAACAAGAAATGACTTTTAAGGATATATATATATATATATATATATATATATATATATATATATATATATGTATATATATATATATATATATATATATATATCAATATATATATATCAATACATATATATATATATATATATATATATATATATATATATATATATATATATATAAATATATCAATATATATATATATATATATATATATATATATATATATATATATATATTGATATATATTGATATGTATATATATATATATATATATATATTGATATATATATATATATTGATATATATATATATATAATATATATATATATATATATATATATATATATATATATATATATATATATATATTGATATATATATTGATATTTAAGGCTAGTTTGTATTATAATAATAAAATAAAACTTCATAGTCATAAAAGAGTGCTCAATATTAAAAAGATATTTCAAATAAAGCGATATACATATATATTAACGAAGAAAAAGCAACTTTTACTATGGTACTTTAAGTTTCATGCCAACAAGGCAATCATCAGCCATTGAATACCTATAAATAATTGTATTCAATTGCTGTATAGGCATGAAACTTAAAGTACCAGAGAAAAAGTTGTTTCTCTTCATTAATATATGTATGTGTATATATATATATACATGTATATATATACATGTATATATATATATATATATATATATATATATATATATATATATATATATATGTATATATATATATATATATATATATACATATATATATATATATATATATATATATATATATAATATATATATATATATATATATATATATATATATATATATATATATATACATATATATATATACAGTGGCGACAACATAAATAGCACAATTTCATGACCAGTTGATTTTACTTTTTGATGCCAACTTTTTTGTATTTATAGCAACTGCTGTTATTTTTTATAGCATCAACAATGTTCACCTTTTGGAACGGAAATACTCATTTGACATTTATAGCTGTCAAATTTGCTTGTTTTGAGCATTTAAGCGGTTGTGTTTACCTTTGACGGTCATTTTTAATAGCACACATTTACTTTTTATTTAAAAAAAACTTAAATTCTTTTATTATATCAAAAGATAATCATTATATTCAGTATTTAAAGAATATTCTTGTAATTCATTTGGCAAAAAAAAAAAAAACTCATTATCTATCAACTATGGGACGAGGTAAACATGGAACAGATGTCTTTAGAGGACAAGTACAGGCATTTCGAGATCTAGGATTGAACAATTCTGAAAGAGCTCGAAGATTGGGTTGTTCTCGTAAGAAAGTTATCAATGCTATTAATTTATTTAACGATACTGGTTCATTAAGCAACAAAGACAAAGTCTCGCGATTGAAAGACAACCCCCAGAGAATATGCAGCCATTGCCCGTATTGCTAATCTGAATCCTTTTGTTGGCGCACCAAAAAATAAAGAACAAATTGCTCAAAATTTAAAACTTGATCTGTCTGTCAGCACTGTTAAAAGTCGCTTACGCGAAAATAAGCTATTTGGAAAGGTTGCCCGAAAAAAACTATTGGTCTCAAAACGTAATCTCATCAGCTGTTTGAAGTTTGCAAAACAGCACGTACACAAAGATTTAAGTTTTTGGCAAAATGTGCTTTGGATCGACGAGTCTAAGTTTAATCGCTTTGGATCCGACAGAAAACAATATGTTTGTCGTCCCCAAAACCAAGAACTCAGCCCTCGCTATAGTCTTAAGACCGTAAAACATGATGGTGGCAATGTGATAGTTTGGGGCAGTTTTTCATGGTGTGGTGTGGGCCCGTTGCATAGAATTCAAAGGACAATTGATCAACAAATGTACAAAGAAATACTTGAAAATGTCATGTTGCCATATGCCGAGGAAAATCTCCCTTTGGTTTGGAAATTCCAACAAGACAACGACCCTAAGCACACCGCCAAAAGCGTTAAAATGTGGTTTAACGCTACGAAGATTAATGTATTGGAGTGGCCCGCACAGTCACCAGACCTAAATCCAATAGAAAATTTGTGGGAGGAAGTTGACAGAAACATAAACCAGTCTACTGCAACAAATTTAGACCAACTTTGGATCGAAATAAAGGCTGCTTGGGATGCCATTACGCCTGAACGATGTCAAAAATTGATCTCGTCAATGGGCTGTTGTTGTCAAGCAGTTATTGACTCAAAAGGATACCCCACTAAATATTAATTTACCTCTAATAAAGTTTTCTAAACTATTTATACAAAGAACCTCCATGATTTCGGTAGCAAAAGGACGAAATGATAGTTTTGTACAGGGTGTGCTATTTAAATTGCCCCCTTATTCTGTACTTCTAAATCATTTAAACGATTGTACTTTTTTTTTAACAAAGTTACTCTCTTTTCTTACTCAGTAATGTTATCTTCTAAAAATAATATTTTATTTGGCTGAAAAAGTTTAGATCTCAAAAACTCAGACCTCTTGAAAATATAACATTACATATTGAACATCAATCTGTGCTTTTTGTTTTGTCGCCGCTGTATATATACATATATATGTAGGGGAGAGTTGTGTACCTTGGAGGTGAGTGTACCTTGGAGACACGTCAATTGAGCTGCCATCTTGAGTGATGAATTCAAACTGAAATTTTAGTTGCGTGTATTGGCCTCTAAAGGCTCATAATAAGTTGTTTTACCACGGCTTAACACATTTGTTGTTGCAATAAAAATAAAAGTATGTTTCCGGTACCAAAAAGTAATTTTTTTAGAGCGCATTCTTTTTTTTCTTCAACCTTTAGGTATAAACTTTGTTTTAAAACTGATTATCAAAAATTGTAAAACATGTTTTCAGCTGCATTTATGCATGCTTGAAACTGCTTAACTCCTAACCTATAAATATATGGTAGCGGTTTTGTAAAATCTGTGATAAGGGTGTACCTTGGAGGTAGCTAATGTTGTGTTACATTGGTGGTACCATCAAGGTACAAACTTGCATGATTTTGTAAATACTATTATAAGTAATATTTGTTATGAAAGTATTTTTTTAATGTAATATATTGTTATAGTTTATTATGATTTTTTTTTTGTTTATTAAGAATTTCTTTAGTGTAAAATGATGTGTGTATTTCTTTGTTAAATTGTAATTATTTTTTTCAAATTGTTATTTTCTCTTTGATAATTTTCTTGAATTATCAAAGAGATTATAAAACTGTGTATGAGTTGGACAAATTAGACATGGTCTTTTAGTTGCCACATCCCTCTATTACAGGAGGTTCAACACGGCAACTGGAAAAACTCATTTGGCATTAACTTTGATTACCTGAATGTAGAGTAGACAAACGTTAAATCAAAGTGAAATACTTATTATTACTAAACTTTAATGTAGATATTTGTTATTACTCTTTTCTTAATCAACATTATTTCTTTTGTAAGTTTTTAATACTTCTAAGTATAAATTAGTTTAAATCTATAATAAAATATAATTTCATTTTATGTTGAAATTATATATTATAAATTTAAATATAGTTATCAATTAATATATAGTTTATATAAATCTAATTAGACAGATTAATATTATCTCTGATGTAAAGTCCAATTATCCTATAAGTAAACATTCTATCAAACTTCTACCATGTTGAGTACTTTATCTGTTGAAACAATAATACCTCCAAGGTACAAAATACATACTTCCAAGGTACACCACCGGTGGTGTACCTTGGCTGTAATAAACCCTGGTGACAAAAATTTAGCACAAAATAAACACAGACTATAGTACAACTAAAAGTTTAATGATCAAAAAATATTGTACAGAATATTAAACAATATATTACTGCAATAATGATTTCTCGCCATTACGACGTACGGCATCAACTTTTTTGTATACATGTTCACACATGCCTTGTTCAAGATTTTTATCAATTTTTTTTAAACAAGAATGGATTTTTTTTGCAGCTGATCTTCACTTTCAGCTTCCCAATTGTTTTCATACACGTAGCCTTTAAGGATTGACCAGAAATCTTCAATTGGTCGTAATTCTGGGACACATGCTGGATTATCAAATTTTGTTACATAACGGATATTTTTCTCATCGAGGTAATTGGTCACACTTCTAGCATAATGTGAAGAGGCCAAGTCAGGCCAGAATACATAATTACCATCACTGTGATGTTTGTTGATAAAAGGAATCAATCGTTTGATGATGCAATCATTTTTGTACACTGTTTGGTTAATTGCCTGTCTTGCAGGAACAATAAATGGTTTCGAGGTTTCACGAGGGGATATGGTAATCCACACAACAATTTTTTTTTCAAATTTGCTTTTGCGCTTATATTTTACATTTTTTGGTGCATTTTTTGCGTCATCTGAGTAAAATCCAACATTTGAATTTTTATTTCTATGTTTAAATGTAAAATAAGACTCATCGTCAATGACAAAGTCGCGGTTTCTGAATTTGCGACAAATTCTTCCACACTTCAGTTGCAACTGCTTTAACTGTTTCTCAGTGCGATCAGGGATTTGTTTTTTCTTAAAATAACAAATGTTTGTTTTGTTTTTTATTGTTTTTACAATGTAGAAATGATCACACTTGAATTTATTTGCAATTTTTCTTGTTGAAGTTCCAGACCGGTTGTTCAAAAAACCTTTCAGGCGATTGATGTTCCCAGCAGTCATAATTTTCGGTTTTCTATCTGATCCAGGCTTACGAGACTTTGGTTCATTGTTCTTCCACTTTGCCATGTAACGTTTAATGGTTCTTTCGGGGTGATTAGAGGCAACAAAATACTCTACGGAGCTCTTCGTTTTAGCGTTAGGATGCAAATTACAATAGTTGTACACTTGTTCAATTAATGTAGTCGACTTCATTTTTGGATAACTTTTTTATTAATTAATCTAAGTAAACAAAACTTTCAGTAAAAGATAAGTAACACTTTATAAACAAAATAACTAAAAAATTAGGACTGGATAACTAAAAATTCAATAAGTTTTAGCTTATCAAAGATTGTGCCAAATTTTTGTCACCATTGGTTATTAGCTGTTTTTTAAATTTAAAAAAAAGGATGAAAAAATATTTCTGGATGTTTAATAAAAAATCCAAGAGTAACTAATATCATAAAGTTAATGAAAATATATTGTTACAGAACATATTGAGAGTATTTTTTAAAATACTTGTAAAAGTTTGAAAATACCTCCGAGGTACACCACTCTCCCCTATATATATTTCTTTACTTACTTTTAGGCCAAGAAATTTCTCGAATCAAATAAACTGGGATCTGGCAGTCTTGCTGCAAAACAGTCAATCAATGCTATCAGTAATCACATTCATTGGTTGGAAAAAAATGAAAAGAAAGTATGCGAGTGGCTTAAGAATAAGATACAAAGTGGATCTTCAGAACAAGATTAAAGTGTGGATTTTTTTCCTAAAAATCTTTAAAGTTTTATTTTCTTAGCTCTCAATTTATATTTTTAAATTTTTTTTTTAATATTTAAAAATATTAAATATTATTCGAAATTCATTTAGACATGTTTTGTTTTGTGGGATTATTTATTTTTTATTAACTATTTATTTTTAATGGGTTAAAATTTGAATAAAAAGTGTTTTCTTCGAGCAATGTCATTAGTGCTTTTTACCTTGTTTTAAGTACCGAATTCGTTTTATAATAATTCTGCAAACTCTTTAAAAAAAAGATCCTATATAAGGTCATGGCTTCCCCTACTGCGACTTTAAGAAAACTTTTAACTTAAAAACCGTAACAGATTTTTATTTAGGGTTTTCGAATTAATATTTTATATTCAATTATTAACTAATTTATATTATTCAAATTTTAGTAAAATTATTTTTTTAATGTTATTTTAAATTTTTTTGTAAGATCTAGTAAGTTTCTTTACCTACCGTGATAAAGCACCACCTACCGTAATCGATTTTCCACCTACCGTGTATGAAAAAAATCGTATATTTTTTTCAGCAGCTATATTTTTACGTTTACTTTTTTTGATATCTTCTTCCTTTGCATTTTCTTTAGTTATTTGAATTTCTAACCATTTGAATGAAGTTACAACGCTCGGTAATCGTTCAACTTGTTTCAGCCTTTTTCGTGGTTGGTTATTTTGGCCATAAAAGAAAGTCGTGTAATGGATTTACATCTTTTATTATTTGTTTATTTGAATGTCGTGAATCTGTTGCTAATTTACTTCACCGGATTCATCAATTATTACGCTTTTTCCGAGTTCGCTAACATTACTAGATACATTTTCATTTTGCATACTGCTAATATCTAAATATGATTCTTTATCGATTTTATTGTTCGATACATTGTTGGCTTCAATTAAATTACTGGTTTGTTTGGAGCTATCGTTAAATTTCAGTTTTTTCCCAAAATTGGTTTTTTTAAAGAGTTTTTCACAACAGTTTTTTCCAAAAATTTCCTAAATAATTATCTGAAGTCAGTTTTTCCTCCCATTTTTTATTTCCAGTTTTTTCAATTTGAAACAATACTTCAGGTGCAACCTTATTTTCAAATATGTTTCCCACATTATTATGGCTTAAAAGATTTGTTTCATTATTATCAATTGTAGAATTCAGTTTAATACGTTAAATTACTTTTCTATAATCAATTGTTCGCATTAAATGGAATATTCCTGTCGACCTAAATTCGTTAATAATATTTTTTTTTCATATTTGGATCCATAACAAAATTATTCAACAACATTGGTACATTTTCTCTGCGAATTTCACTAAAATCGTTATCCAATTTAAATTGCCGACAAATGTTCTGCCAATTTTTTTTTCATTGGTCTGAAAACTGACACATCTAATAGTTGTAAGATGTGTGTAGCATTAGGAAACAACGAAATCAAATGAATTCTTTCCAAAAAGCAATACATGCTTTATACAATACTTTAGATAGATACAAGAGCAATACAATACTTTAGCAAGAGCAATTACAATACTTTAGACAGATGCGAGAGATATCCATTCATGAACATATATATTGGTAATTGTGTATTAATAGATTTTAAATATGGTACTAACACATTTGTGAAGTACTTATAAAAGCATTGGCCGGTCATCCAGCCACTGTCGCTTTTACCAAGACCCCAACTTGGTGGTGCAGCAGCAGCAATAGTTTTTGGCATTCAAGCATACTTCTACAATGTTAACGATGCACTGATAGAAATAGATGCGCCGCGCTGATAGAAAAAACGGAAATAGCCTTATAACTAGCGAACTGTTTAACATTTTGAAGTAATATTTTTAACAAAGCATCAATTATGTGATGTTGTTTGTTTATATAAATATTTATAAAAAAAGTTTTAAAACCGGTTTTTTTGGCGGTATATTATCATTCCGGTTTTTTTGGCGGTTTAGCTGTACTTGTTCGATTTTTGATTAAAAAGTCATAAAACCGATAGTTTTGATATTTAAAACTCTAAGTCTGATATATCAGTTTATCTTTTTTAGGGGCTACAGGCATTTTTTGTCTCCTTCTTATATTTGCATGTTAGTGTCTAAAATGTCTGTTAGTGTTAGTGTCTAATGTTAGTGCATGTTAGTGTCTGTTAGAGCACTGTTAGAGTAATGTTAGAGTAATGTTTGTGCATGTTAGTGTCATGTTAGAGCATGTTAGTGTCTAAAATGCACAGTGTCTAAAATGTATATTTTCATGTTAAATAAAAAAGGAAATAACATAAGTATTTTATTATAAATAAAAGTGAAATAAATAAAAAAGTTCGAATCCCTTCAATTGCAGAATAAAGGTTCTGATGCTAAAATAGGTTTTTAACAGTATGTGGCTATGAAAATAACCGCTTTTAAAACTTGCTTATCAAATACAGCTGCATGGTTTAATGATACTTCTTTGATTTCTTTTCTTAATACGAACCAATTCTCTTTGACTTCCTAAAATTATTTAACAACAAACATTAAAATTTTAAAAAATTTCATTATTGTAATAAATAGTATAGTTTAAGATATAAACATTTATTATAGAAATTATCTATTATCAAATTCTAATTCTAATAATTATACATTCAAGAAAAAAACTGTATTCACTGTAATAAATAGGTATAATTTTCACATAATCAACATACTGTGTTGATTATGTGAAAAGACCTCAGAAATATCAGATTGGCTACCACCAGCACCTACAATGTATTATTCATAGAATTAAACGATAACATTAAATATCTAAATTTAAAGATACACATAGCTTTCTCCAATATTTACCTTAAGAACAGTTATCAGCTGAATCTTCTTGCAGTATAGCTTTTATACCTCTTGCATTTTGTTCTTCTTGCTGTATAGATACATGTCAGATGTCATAAATAAATAATTAGCTGTATCCCTAGTATTTTCGGCGAAAGAAGTTAAACGTGAATGACCCACTCGTACAGTTTTGTTGGCTTTGTTCCTGGCTTCAATGGCACTCTCAGACAAAGAAACTAATGGATACCTAAACTATTTAGTAAAAGAAACACCATGAACTATCATTCTATGCATTTGAATGGCTTTTAAAAACTGATCGTTAGAAATGAGATCAAACAGACGTTCAGATTTTTGCTTAAAATTTTTTACATCTGGTCTTGTGGTTGTACTGTTCATATCAATGAGCATGTCCCTTAATAGTTTGATTATATTGGTATTCAAATTTAAAATTCTTCCAGTCTAAGATGGATTATTAAAGAATTTTCGTGCAACATTGCCAGTATTGGACGTACCACTTCCCTTCCTGACAAAAGATACCCTTATTTTTAATTGTGTTTTGAATAAGTGCTGGAATTTTTTTTTGTTTTCAATAAATTCTTGGCTGTTTTTTCTTGGAACTTTTCTGGAACTTTTCTTCCTTGTTTCACAGCAGGAAGTTTGCAAGCAGTATTGAAGACCCACTCCATGCTGCATATCCACAAATGAAGACTGCAAACTCAAAGTTTTAATATATTCTTGTCTACAAGTTTATTTTTATTCCAAATAGTTTCCGAATTAAACTCCTTGGACTTGCTTGACATACATGACGGAACTGAGATGCTAAATTTTTTTAAGCACTTTTGATACCACAGCATTTAGTGTTTTACCATCATTCATTGTGGTATAAATAGTTGACAAACTTGAATTTATAACAAAAGTATTTTCATGAAGTGTAAACTTAATATTCTCTAAAGATAAAATTTCATTTTGTAAATGTTCAAACTTCTCTTGAATAAAACTAGCAGTCACTTTGGCAAAACAAAACATAAGATGACGGGTTTTATCTGGACTATTTGGATTACAATTTTTCCATATTACCTTTTTTCCACTTCGAATCTCCAATCTTTTGCTTAAAATTTTTTACATCTGGTCTTGTGGTTGTACTGTTCATATCAATGAGCATGTCCCTTAATAGTTTGATTATATTGGTATTCAAATTTAAAATTCTTCCAGTCTAAGATGGATTATTAAAGAATTTTCGTGCAACATTGCCAGTATTGGACGTACCACTTCCCTTCCTGACAAAAGATACCCTTATTTTTAATTGTGTTTTGAATAAGTGCTGGAATTTTTTTTTGTTTTCAATAAATTCTTGGCTGTTTTTTCTTGGAACTTTTCTGGAACTTTTCTTCCTTGTTTCACAGCAGGAAGTTTGCAAGCAGTATTGAAGACCCACTCCATGCTGCATATCCACAAATGAAGACTGCAAACTCAAAGTTTTAATATATTCTTGTCTACAAGTTTATTTTTATTCCAAATAGTTTCCAAATTAAACTCCTTGGACTTGCTTGACATACATGACGGAACTGAGATGCTAAATTTTTTTAAGCACTTTTGATACCACAGCATTTAGTGTTTTACCATCATTCATTGTGGTATAAATAGTTGACAAACTTGAATTTATAACAAAAGTATTTTCATGAAGTGTAAACTTAATATTCTCTAAAGATAAAATTTCATTTTGTAAATGTTCAAACTTCTCTTGAATAAAACTAGCAGTCACTTTGGCAAAACAAAACATAAGATGACGGGTTTTATCTGGACTATTTGGATTACAATTTTTCCATATTACCTTTTTTCCACTTCGAATCTCCAACAGTACAAACACTATGCTATACACAGTGGAATCATCCAGACCTCTCTTCATAGCTGCTGCATTCTGAAACTCAGATTGGTCACTCCGACCATCACCTCCGACTTTGCAAATAACGAATATGTTATCACGTTCCTCCTGTGCTAAAACTTTAATAGAATTATCTTTATCCTCCAAAGATACTCAAACACTCTAGAAACTGAATGTTTGATCATATTGAAGAGACTACATTTTACTTTAGTTTCTGAATATTCCACATGCTCTGTCAATTATTTTGTATTCTTTTAACTTGGTTAAACCAGGAGGAACAAGATGATGATTTTGTGTAACAATTTTCTTAAATTCAGCCCATGTTCTGTTTGTTATTCTCAAATTGCAAAAAGTATGCAATGATAAACTTGGACCATATAAAGTAGACCTGGGTGCAGTAGATGCAAATCTTTTTACAGCATGTTGAAGTTCTTCCAGTATATATACATACACACACACACGCACACACACACACACACACACACACACACGCACACGCACACACACATATATTTATATATATGTGTGTGTGCGTGTGCGTGTGTGTGTGTGTGTTATGGACTGAAATTAAACAGGTATATTATACCTGTTTAATTTCAGTCCGAAAACTTAAAGTATTAATTGGCCCTCCTTCCTTTTTTGTTCACCCTGTTTGATGAGCTGGTTACCCTGCTGAATCAGCTTTTCACCCTTTTTTAAAATAAGCTGTCCCTCCTAATATTTCCTTATCTGTTGCTCAGGGTCTTTTTCTATGCTATATATATATATATATATATATATATATATATATATATATATATATATATATATATATATATATATATATATATATATATATATATATATATATATATATATATATATATATATATAAATATAGTTTTTCATCAACTCAAAAGCCAGTCTTCAAAAATTTTGAAACTAACCATACAGCCAGCATTATTTAGTGCAATAAACTTAGACTGAAAAAATTTGGCACAGGCTTTAAAATTTTTTCTTAAGAACACATGCCTTGGGGGAAATACATGTGTTAAAAGTTGACGAAGAGTGAATGTAGCCATTTTGATAACTTATAAAATCCATCGCAAGGTAAAACTGTATGTTATTGAACAACGGAATTTTCATTTACTTCACAAAATTTAGTCGGTTTTTAAATAAAACTCACATTAGTAAATATGATTTTAAAGCATAAGGTCACAGAGGTCGCCTGAATATTTTTGCATGGAAGTAAAGTCAATTTGCAGTAGCTTTATTTTATTCAAAAAAAACGAGGCGACCTCTGTGACCATATGCTCAAATCAATCAATGATTAAGAAATCAAAAAATCAGCAAAAAAATGCTATGTAAAAACCTTTTTTTTCTTTTTCTAGTTTTACATTCAGTTAAATATATGATTATTTTAATTTCGCATAAAAATAATATAAAAATTTAACACTTATCATATACCTTAAATGGATTTTAACAAAAATGCGAGTTTTTTAAAACCTTGAAAAAACCCTTAAAATATCAAAAGTTTAAAAAAACTAAAACTGATTTTTTTTTTTAGAGAATTAAAAACTGAATACAAATAAAAAACTTAAAAAGTTTAAATATGAAAAATCACTAAAAAGTATGTACAAAACCTATTTCCGCTAAGCGACGCATAGTGCGATGGTGCAAATTCACCATTTGCATTTACGCAAAATAGAGTTGTAAGATTTTCCTTATCGCCGTTGTTGCATGTTCATAAACAGTTTTTCCATTAATGCCAATTACTTTTTTCAGTTATTGGTGCTAACTCAAAACCAGTTTCGACTAAATTAAAAACACGTTTTTGTGATAATTCCTTATGACGGTGCATAAATTTATAAAACAAATTTTTACTTGATATCATCTTTAAATGGTGTTTTTATACCTCGCCCTTAAACTATTTTTTGTACTGTCTTAACAAAATTTTTTGTTATCGCAAAACCAATGTTAGCGCACTGCATTAACCAAACAACCAATTCATTCTCTATTTCTTCTCCAAGATATGATTTAAAGCCAGAGTTTTGCCGTTTGGGTTGTTTTTAACCAGATAATAAGCATCAGTGTTACGTTCGTTCAACTACGTTTAACTACGGTCAACGAAGTTGAACGTAGTTGAACGTAAATAAACGTAACGTAGTTTTGTTTCAATTACGTTACGTTTATTTACGGTATTTTTGTATTAATCATCTTAGTTAAACGTAGTTGAACAAAGTTGAACGTAGTTGAACCAAATACATTTTTTTTGTACTTTTTCTCTTAAATAATCATTATAGGTTAAAAACTACCAACATAAGTTTTCTTTATGAGTAAAAATATTAATTATTTTTAATGTTATGCCTAAAACTTTATGGCACAGATCACTGAATGCAAGATTGCCAACAAATGTTGATGATTTTATTTCAATTAACAACATTTTTCATATAGCAACAAAAATTAGCATGCTTCTGTTAGTAAATTGGCAACATGATGTGAAGATTTATCAAGATTTATTAAATTACTCAATGTATGGGAAATAAAAGATAGCATACTAATAAAGAATTACTATCTTTGTCAAATTTTTATTTCAATTTTGTTTATTAAATAGTTTACACGATTGGAAATAACTCTACAATAGTAGTACTAAACTTTTTGTTTTTTACTAAAAATTAGTCAAAATAAATAAAATGTGAAGAATTTCTTTATGATTATTTGATAAGTGACAATGACACTGTGATTTTCTCAGAAAAAATTGAAAAAAACGATGTTTCTTTTAATCACAAACTGGCGAAATGGCAGTAGAGCACTGCTGTTCACGTGAATAAGTAAACGAGTTGTTAGCTGTACTGATAGCAGAAGCCTTATGCTATCTACAGAAACAGCTTTTTGTATACCAGTCTCAAGACCAAAATAACAATATTGACCACTACACTTGCTTTCGACAGTAACTGATTTTTGAGCCTGAAGCAAAGTTCTTTTATCTTCCAGTGAGGATAAAAAAAAAAGAAGCAAAGTACTAAAATTAGATAACGTTAATAAGCTCTTGATGGCTGAAGGCAGTACATTATTAATTATTTTTTAGTGAATTTATGTTTAATTTTATTAGGTTTGTAAAAGTATTCAACAAAAGTTGTTTTGTGAAACTATTTTAAGTTATAGAGTTTCAAAAGAGAGTGTTATATTTTCTTACTGATATAAGAAATCCCAAAACACAATGACAAAGCCTGATTATAATAGTGAATTATAAACCAAATAAGTTTTATTTTGTCGGTAGCTAAATTTGTTGAAGTGGACAAGATATTAGATGACGAAAAAAAAAATCATCAGGAGTGAGTTTTAATAAGTATTTTATTAAATAGTTATATCATTTAGTTTCAGAACTTTTTTTAATTTTATGTCTACAGCTTTATGTTAAAACTTATAAAAACTTATAACTGTATATATTAGAAATAATGGCTTCTTATTTGGTAGTATAATTTCAATAGTCTAAGGGCAATTAATGTTAAATGTCTACAGTTTCATTTTCATTAATATGTCTATTTACGAAAAAGAAAACGTACACAATGAGAATTTTCCAAGTAGGTATTAGTTTTATGTGGTTGGATTTTATATATATATATATATATATATATATATATATATATATATATATATATATATATATATATATATATATACATATATATATATATATATACATATATATATATATATATATATATATATATATATATATATATATATAACTATATATATATATATATATATATATATATATATATATATATATATATATATATATATATATATATATATATATATATATATATATATAGTTATATATATATATATATATATATATATATATAGTTATATATATATATATATAGTTATATATATATAGTTATATATATATATATATATATATATATATATATAGTATATATATATATATATATATATATATATATATATATATATATATATATATATATATATATATATACACATTAATAAACGAACAATAGGTGGCTTTTTCTTGCGTAATTTATGTACAATAGGGAGACACTTACAATGAGGCGACAAATTCGTGTCGCCTCAACGTTTCTTCCTTCTTTTTTTTGTACAATTAAATAAAACTATGGATGTGATTTTTTTTTTTTAATACTTTATTAATTAAAGATTCTAAATTTTTTTACCCTAGAGTTTTTTACTTTTTCAACTCTTTATTTTTCAATTTTAATTTTTTACTTGTATATCTGACCGTTATAAATAACTGAACAATAGGGCGACACAAGCTTTTCTGTTAAAAAGTACAATAATTTTTTTTATATCTTTATAATATTTTGTTTAGTTTCGTTTCAAAGTTAGTTTTTCAAAAAAGACCCCTTTTCTCATAGATATACCGTTCCGATTCTTTGGAATGATTTTTTATTTTTATTTTTATAATGAATGTCGCCCTATTATATCGTTTTTTCGTAATTTGCAAATCGCTCTTTTATTTAAAGAAAAAATACAAAGAAACTGCTTCACAGTTCAAATAGTCGCGGAGGACATTAAACTGTTAGAAGATTAGCTAGAAAAGATAAAGCTAACAAAGATAATAAAGCTAAGAAAGATAAGCTAAGAAACTAGCAGAAAAACAAAATGAAAAATGCGCAATTGTTATGACGTGTTAAGTACGAAGTTATCTTTTGAGATAACTTCGCTCAACTATTCTTTGTATAAGAAGTTCAAGAAAACCGTAAACTAGAAAAAATGATTTGATATTAATTTCAAGATGGATGCACTAGAAGCAAGAATCTGAGTTGTTGTTGTTTTCGTTTCTTTGTTAATAATTCATGTAATTAATTGTTTGTTATTTATACTAAATGTAAATTTATGTTTAAAAAAATTTTATAATTAAATTTAGAGCAAAAATCTTATATATCTTCTTTTTTATGGAGAATTTATTTTTTAAAATAGTTAGAATTTATTAGAGAAGTTATCTACTTTATTGCTAAAATTTTAAAAATTAACAAATAAACTGAATTTTATTTTAACAAACTTATAGTTATATATATACAGCTGCGAAAAATAAAATAGCACCACCACCAAAAATTGGTTGAAATTAGAATTTTTAACTATTTTGGATAGTTTGAAAATCTTTTAATTATAAATTTTTTTAAACATAAATTTACATACATATTTAAAAGTAAAATGACTTAATTTTTATAAAAACAAAATATA
Organism: Hydra vulgaris; assembly: GCF_038396675.1. NCBI lineage: Eukaryota > Metazoa > Cnidaria > Hydrozoa > Anthoathecata > Hydridae > Hydra > Hydra vulgaris. The sequence continues at coordinate 28,632,677 of NC_088928.1, read as the reverse complement.
CAAGTTTAAAAAAAATATATACTTGTCATGATAAGCTCGGTAGAAGAGAAAGTTTCTGATTCTACACTAATAAAAAAATAAAATAATTTGGAGCACAATATCATTTATTTTTGGTAAAAGGCAAATTATTGTAACAATTATTGAAATTGTTCGACTAGCAGATCAATATTTGCGTTTTTCATAATGAAATCAACGTTTGACGCTAGGCCCGAAATTGTCAATGAATTATTCAAATTCGACTGAAAATGAATAATTCATCAGCATCTAGCTGTATTTTTTCCCAGCATGAAATACGCAACATATTAGTTATTTTATTGCCTCTTCGACTGGTTTTTAGAAACTTATGTTTTTAAGATAATCTACTTACAAAACTATGTTTATAAACATAAAACATATGTATATACATATACGTGAACGTAACGAAAATAACTAAAAAATCCGTAATTAAATAAAAGGGGACATAATATATCTTCATTTCAATTATTTATTTAATGGATGTATTATAGTTTTTTATTGAATGAATTTATGTAGTTTTCTTGTATTTTTTAAATTTTGGTACCGGAAAAAAAAATCTTCATTTTTATTTGATTTATCGGTAAACGGTTAACTGGTATTGCAATCTCTACCCATAATTATATCATATCGGGGTATTTATTATTCAAAATCACAGCACAAAAATAAGATAAGGTAGTTTAAAACCAAAATTTTGCAATATTTTGGAATCTTCTGATGTAAAAATTTTTGTTATTTTTGTCATGAAAGTTTTATTTTTTATTTGAAAAATGAAGAAAAAATAGAATTTTTTATTTTAACTGAATAGAATGAAAACTCATTTTTTATTACTTATAATTATAATATAATTTGTATTTTTATGATTTTTAATATAATTTATTATACGTGAAGTTAACAAACAAAGAATGAAAAGGAGTGAAAAACTACGCTACAAAAAAGTAGGTCAGGTGCCTTGACTGCCATTACTCGTAGAAAACAATTAAAACTTATACGTTTATTGCAAAAAAAAATTGTTTAAAATTATTGGGGTACAACCCCCAGCGTCTCATCTCCTTAGTCCATAGGGTTAACGGTCCTAAAAACAATTTTAACGTGCACCTTTATCGGGGCTACACAAAAGCTGAAAGTTTCAGAGCTTTAGTTAGTCTGGTAGATAGTGAAAAATCCTTTGACAGAAAAGAAATTTATAATCTATATTTAAATTATATTTATATTGACAGGGTATAAAAAATTACCGGGAATTAATTCTAATTTTCTTTGGACTTTAGCAATTAAGATGTTTTTTTGTTGTTGTTGTTTACTGAAGGTGTTAAGTATGCTAATATTATGATTTCTATTACATTTCACACATTTATATAACTGATTAAAATACTTATAAATATATCCTCTTTCCATATAAATAAAAACGTCCTTGTTTTTATGTTTTTCCTACTTCCTTTTTCAGTTATAAAACATATAATAGAAAAATGATTGTTATTACAAAAATAGAAAACCAAGGATTTTTTAGTACCTATTTGAAGCGTTAGCAGGGCCGTCTCTACCATTAGGCGAGACTATGCGACCGTCTAGTCTCGCCTAATGCTAGTTTTTAAATTAATTTTTGTTCTAGTACTATTATTTATTCTCTACATAGCATTAGAAATCAAAATATATAAGAATCAAAATCATTTGGAATATAAAAGACCAATAAGAATAGCAATAACTGTAAAACTGACTTATGGAAGGGAGCAGCTTTGAAAAAACGTATTTGTGAAGAACGCATGTATTTAAATTAAGTAAAGAGAATTATTTTATGAAGACAATACTTATCCTCGCAACTGTCACTTGAATATGTTGCTATTTGATTAAAAATGGACAAACTAGACGATTTTTTTGTTTTTTATGACAAAAAGGAAACATTTGGATAAAATTTGTAAGACTTTCCTGACCACATTTTAAACAAGTGGTGAACTTTATGTTATTTATTATATAGAATATTTTGTTCTATTTACAATGAAGCAACAAATTTCATTAAAAATACTACTTTGTTTACATAAATAGTCATTTACTTTCTAAGACGCTATCGGGGCAATTTTGAAAAAAATGAAGGAGAAAAAATCAAAACCTTTGAATTTTTGTTTATAAAGCGGCTAAAGTAAAACTTTTTATTAAAGAACAAGAAATTTCGAAAACTTATGCAAAACCCTAAAAACAAAAGCCAAACTGATAAGAAAATAATTTAATCAATGGTGATTTTAATTTTACAAATATAATGTTTTTAAATAATAATTATGTTGAGTTAAAACATTTCTACACTTTTGTTAAACCTCTTCCTTGGTGATTCCTTCGTTTTAAACTACAAAAATGACAAGAGAGAATGACTGATGTGGTGGCGCACCTATAGGATGTAATGGGCGCATTACAAAAAAAGTAATGTGAGAATTAAAATAGTATCAAGCTAATTTAAAATGAATAAAAAACAAAATAATAAACCGGGATTCCGATTTGAACCCTCGTCAACCAGGTTTTGAGACATACTAGTTAGTCTATTAGTTAGTGAGTTAACTCACTGAGCTTACTTGCCGCTGTGTTAACAATGAAAAATTAAGATTTTTTAGCGAAGTGCTTAAACACTGAAAATACGAAACAGAAAATAAGTTTTTTCGATAAGGTGTAAAAAATGGTTCGACTTAACAAAGTATAAGTAATCCGAGGTTTTAAAGGAACAGAAAGTAAATAGTTCGAGATAACAAAAGTTTAAGTAACTCGGTTTTTAACTTAAAAATGAAAAATGCCTAGCTTCTATTCTGTAAGCTTATACTTATGTATTTGAACTCTAATATGTATCAGTGCCGGATATATGAAAACTAGGGCCCCAGGCACTATTACTATTAAGAGGCTCATTTTTGCATAAAAAGGTTATTTTCGGGGGATTATTGAGTAATAAAGTACGTACATTTAATTATGTAAATATTTACCAATGCACATAAGTCTTTTCTTTATAAATAAAAAATGTTATGTGAGAAATATGTTATTTATTAAAAAAAATTTTAAACATGCTACTTTTTTTTACTAGTATTATTGATTAATTAACAATAAAATATTATATTTAAATATTGTTCAAATTAAAAAATAAGTTTTAAAAATTTTTGGGGGCCCCTAAATATTGGGTGCCCCTGAGCCATGGCCTAATTGAGCCTATTGGGTAATCGAGCACTTTTATATATATGTAGCTGAAGTGGAGCAGAATAATAATTTATTAATTGTTCTCAAAATTTCAAAGTTATACATCAACATGCTCTAAATTAAGAGTCATAGAATATATAATAAATTATTTCTAAGTCTTGTCCGAGAAAAATCTTTTAATAAAATGTTTTATCCTTATATTTTCATCAAACAACAATTTCCAATAATGACAAAGCGTTGCATATGGAATGTTGGAAGTCTTTGTTGTTTCTCAAACGCTTTTTATTTCCTCATTAAAACTAATACTTTTACTAAAAATCTTTGTTTTTAAAATAGTTCTTCAATGCATTAGAGGTATTATAACAGTTCACAAAAAATAATCTCTCAAATTGGACAAGAGTTTTTATACTTGACACTCAAATTCAAACATGATGTTTTTACGGAGAATATTAACGTCAATTTTATACAAGATACGACCGCGTTTCACCCCTAACAAATACTGGCTCCTAATGAAATAATGACTCATTCCTCCCTAAGCAGTGCAGCTAAATTAAAACATTAGATGCGCAATAAGAAAGTGGTTTATACATTACGTAATGTTTATTATTAAACTATCAACCACTATCTGATGTCTCAAAATATCCGGTATGCTCATTAAAGAAGTTTCAAAGAATACTAAAACTTTACTTTTGCATAGAAAATAGTGGACGACACCGCTAGCGCAGACACTCGCACCAAGATTTTTGCACAAGAGTTTCACAAAAATTTGATAGTTTTAGCAATAATTTGCATGTAATTAATTTGTTAAAGTTTGGCGTCTATTTCTTTTCCCGTTTTAGCTGTGGGACCAATGATATTGTCAAAACAGCGATTAAACTTCCGGAAGGAGAAAAACATAAGATTTTAAAATTTTAAAAAGTAAGGAGTTAAAAAATGTAATATAGGTCAAACACAAGAAAAAAATCCTAACTTTCAAAGGTAAAATTGTTTTTATTTTATGAACTTATTTTTCATATTTGATTTTCTAAAAATTGAGTAACTAAATTAATAAAATTTCAACTTTTTAAAATATAATCTTTACATATATAAATATACATTTACAAATTAATAGAGAAAGAGAGGCAAAAAAAATTCTTAACGAGAAAGAAATTATAAATAATCTTGAAATGTGCGGATATTGCAATGGTTTTTTTTCAAAACGTTTTTTAAGCAGACACATTAAAAACTGTGATCTAAACACATCCAAACCAATCATTTATGTTCTAATCAGCTTAATTAAAAACAATTCATCTTCATTATTTCCAAACGAATTCGTAATCAATGTCCTTGGAAATATGAGAAATGATGAAGTGAGTAAAATTTGCAAACAAGACAATATCATTTTAACTGTTGGTCTAAAATTGTATGACAAAATGAAAAAAAAGCTGGATAAACAATCAGAAGTTCTAAAATCTGTACGAAATGGTATGAGGCGCATTGGACATCTATATTCTATATTTAAGATAAATAAAAAAGTTAAACATGTATATAATAATGCAATGGACATGTTTAACAGAATAAACTTTGATGCATTTAGAACAGCAATCGATGAATACACTATTGCAGGAGATTATTTAAAATCAGGTTTAAAAATAGTTTATCATTAATCAAAAAAGCAGCAAAAAATATCAAAGGAACAGTACTGACTGAAAATGGTGATAAGCTAACTTTTAAAGAAAATGACATGGTTGCAAAAAAAAAGGCGCAAGAAATAGATATGTTTGTGTCCATGTTTGATACTTGGAAAAGTTATATATTTGGAGACGCAGAGTATGACATCAACAAAAGGCGTCAACAAAAACTGAGAAAACCAAATATGTTGCCTGATGAAGAAGATGTTGAAATTCTCCAAAACTGTATAATCCAACGATTAGAAAGTATAATGAATGATAATTTTATTTTTTGGGATAACCACATATATATAGAAGTTAGAGACTTAATTTGCACTTGCCTAACATTGCTAAATGCCAGACGTGGTGGGGAACCAGCAAGGTATATATTATTTATTTTGCATAAAATCAAAATATATTTCAGCAATGATTATTTTTAAACAAACTTTTATACACAATAGCTATTCAAACTTTTAGGTGGTTTTTAAAACGTTAACTACTTCTTTATCAAACAAAACAAGAATTCTATAAACTTGTTCAAATTAAAAAAAAAAATCGCCTTAACAAAATTGCTTACTGCTTATGTAAAATTGCTTAGAGCTTAGGTAAATCGCTTTAACCATAATGCTTTTAAACAAGGCTTGATATGCAAAACAATTGTGGCCAAGTTGTCAACAAAAAAAACTATATGCGTTGTTATATAAGGCTGCACGCATCTCCTGAGATGGCCTGGTGTTTGTACATATCCCCTCCCAATATCTTTATTTTTATCCCGCAACCTCAATAAGCATGCAAGGGGGGAAAGATCGACATAAAATTACAAAAAAATTTTGCAATTAGACTTTTTATGCTAATTTTGAGCTCGGTATATTATAAAAAACACTTTTGAATGAAGTAACAAATTAATTCCACTGATTGATAATAATAAACACATTTTATTTAAATTATGATACATGTATTTATTTTTTTGGTAATATAAAATTTTCTGTTTATTAAATAAATCTTTTTAAGCTATTCTTATCAATTGCTAAGTGAAAAACGAATGTTAAGTAACATAACTTAAACTAATTGTTGTTAATAAAACTGGTTTTTATCAGCATTAAAATAACTTTTAGATTAAAATCGCTATAAAATTAAATTTAAAAATGTTTTAAAGGCTAAATTATTAAAATTATAATTAAATGATATAAGACAATGATAAGAAATAAAATAAATAATAAAATATTAACTTGAATTAAATATAAAAGTTTGTTACTTTATCTAGTTACTTCTGAAGTTACTGTTTTAATAGCAAAAATAAAATCAGGCTGCGTAATTAAATAATAGTTTCTGCTTTAAAGATAAGTGGAAAAAAAAAAAGAAAAAAAAAGGACTCCTAAATAAAATATTTAAAATGTTTCATTTTATTCTTAAGAAAGAAAATAAAGCTAACTTATTAATCTATAAATAGAATAACTTAAATTAAAAAATGACAAAAAAAGCGTTTTGATTTGATTTTTAAATTAAATAAATAATTAAAATACAGAGTGATTAACAGGAATTTAGCATATCACGATCTTGATTGCTTTTCACAACTTCGAGTTTTTCACTAAAATAATAATTTTTGAGATTTATTTTTCTTCTACATATATTTAAAGGGTAAAAATATATGAAATCATCCAAAAAAATTAATTTTCGACACCCTTACATCTCAGAATTTGTTTATTTTTACACCACTTGCAGTCCATATCAAAAAAATAATAACTGCAAAAATTTTAGTTTAAAATACCAATGGGTTCCAGAGATATCGTCACTTGAAATAATGCTGACTCAGCATTTTAGTGATTTTCTGAAGCGACTACAAAGCAACTTTGACATACAGTATCTTCATAATGGCTTGGGGAAGTTTCCTAAAATTTGGTACTCTAATAGATTTTAACTTGAGGAATCCAAAAAAAGCACCCTCAAGACTCAATTATCTCAAGAAATGCCTCCTTTGTCCAATTTTGTTCAAAATTATTGACTTGTAAATTAGTGATTTTTGGAGGTAAAATAAAGACTGTGGCCCAAAATCCCGAGTAAAAAGTTTAATTGTATATCATTATTTCATTTTAGGTCTACTGAAAAAAATTTGATTCATCAATTGTCTCTCTAATACATGATCAAAATTTGCATTTAAAAATGGTGTCTTTTTAGAAAAATTTAAATTTTGTAACAAAAGCAATTAAAATATTTTGTAAAACATTTATTTGAATAAAACATCAAATAGTGTTATTTATTGACTAGTTTAGGATATTTATAGTCATGGGCCAAGGAAGACGCCCTCCCCTCCCACGTAAGGCCCCCACGCCGCCCCCAATTTCCCTAGATTTAAAAATTTTTTTTTTTTTTACATAAAATGAATAAATAATAGTTGATTGTTAAAATACATTTTAAAAACATATTTTTTCAGTTTAAGTTTGAGAAACAGTTTATTTGCGTTACTTCAAATCGATAAATACTTACCTCTTATTTCAAAGATCTTTTTACGATTTTAAGTCATAAATTTTAAAACCAAAGATATTAAAACATTTTTAAAACATTTTGACAATCAATATCTTTATGTAGTTTTAGACTAATATAGTCATTGACATAATAAGATGGGAGTGATTTGTGATTTATTTAAACCCCCACCCCTCCTTCTCAGCCTACAATTCAAGAATTTGAAAAAAATAAAAGACATTTTAAATGCAAAATAGGTAAATAAAATAAAAACAAAATTATTTTAAACATAATTAATTTTTTTTTGGAACCAACAGTTTATATTCTTCAAATCTAAATCAGATATGTTGTATGTACGACCTGATATTGTTCGCGGTGTAGAAATTAGGCATATAACTTCAGAATTGAGCACCCAACACTCATCAGTTCTCATTGGCCAAAAGAAATTTTTACCTGGTCCATGTGGATGCATGAATCTGACTTTTATATCAAGCTCACTTACATCTTCAACAATCTCTACCCACCAAAATCCATCATAAAAACATGCAATATAATCCATTTTTTTAATATTTAATGAAATATCTACATAATGTTTGCTTTTTGGAATGATATCAAATATTTCAGTGCATGCATCAGTACTTATTTTTTTATAACTTATAGTGTTTGGAGTAATTGGAATAAAATGATGATACATCCTTGTGCCAGGAACTGTTCTTCCACCTAAATATCTTTTTTCTAATTGTGCTCGTGTTTGATCAATTTCTTCTTTTGAAAATAACTTAAATAAAATTCCATTTATCTTGGCTTTACAAAAGGAGTACATTAAATTAACATCTAAAATCTGCCCAGTAGTTATTTGTTTTAGACTTTCTTGACATACTACTCTTTTAACAGTCCCACCAATACCATCACAGGGGGATTTACCATGACTGGTAGCAAAAAATACCCATTCAGCATTTAAATCAAAGTCTTTACTGTGATGACAAAGATTGATAAAATTTTTAAAATTTTTAAATTGTGCTGCACAACCATCGGAAAAGTATTTCACACTTGATACATCAGGTAGATTTTCTTTGATATATCTAGTTATATGTTCCCGAGTCTTGTAAATAAATCCTGTGTCATGATCAACATCTTCTGAAAGGTAACAAAAAGATTTATGTTTGAGAAGTTTGTTCTCTATAAAATAAAGTACAATTGTATAAAGTGAGCATTGACTTTTGCTCCAGTGATAACTTTGAACCTCATCCTGAACAACATATTGATAGTTTTCAGCAAATCTCCTAAAATTAAGCATTCGTTTTGGTTAAGATTTTCTTTACAGTTTTTTAAGTATCTACTTTGTGTTTTTGCAATATATGAATGAGTGGTAAGGTTGTCAATGCTGTCACATAATAAATCATTAAATTCATCTAGTGGCAATGACCATAAACTCCTGCACTAAAAAACTTTTTAACACTTCAATACCAGGGCAATGGTTACATCGATGCAACATACATTCTGCATTTTCAAGAGAGCAAACAATCAATGCCATGAAATCTTTATAACTTTTATTCCACCTAATGGCATCAATGAGAAATTTTGTATTTTGGTGATGTATGCAAACACATACATTGTGGGTACCTGACGCATTAGTTGTAATACACCATTTAGGTTTAAGAGTACAAAATTTTGACAAACTGACTTTGACGTTAGGGTAGTCTTTTTTAAATGCAACATGTAATTCATTAAGATTGAGTAGCAATAATCTTTTTTGAACATGTTGGTTTTTCTTAATACTTACATAATCTTTTTTTCCTGGCATCATTCTTGAAAATTCATCACTTTGATAAAAGTTAATCACTAAATTAACTGTTTCTGGTAAAAGTGGGTTTCCAGTTTTTTTTCCGGGTAATGATAGAATTCCATTCTCATTTTTAACTTTTCTTGCTGTTTGAACAAGATACTCAGACACTTCAAAGTAGCTTGATATCTTTTTACGTGTCCAAGATTTTGGTGCGAGTGTTAACATTTGCACCTTATGGCAATAAGAGTCAGTCTCTGAAATTTTTTATTTCATACATTAAAATGTCTAGATCATGGTCATTGTTAATGTTGTTGTTTAAAATGGGGCTTTTTATTTCTGTTGTTAAAAAAGTTTCTTTAATATTATATGCTAATGAGACCATTTTTGCAACTCTGTCAATAGTGTTCTCAAACTTTTGTTTTGCTACAGGCAATTTGCTGTGTTTTGAAAGACTTTTTAGTTTGACTGGTGAAATTCCAAGCAATTCTATAGTGGTATCTAACTTAATTTTTTTCTCACTTTTGGATTCCCATTCCTCTTGTGAATTTAAATCGTCATCAGTTTCTATTGCTTTTTTGTAACATTTACTGCAGAATTTCCAACCTGGGGTTACATAAACATTATTTTTTTGCAAATAGTTTGCCATGTCTATGGAAATCTTTATATTACCTAAAAAACAAATTTAGTTTTACGTGGTTAAAATAACTGAAATTATCAAACATTTTATAAATAATAAATTATTTTCTTTTAATTTCCATATCAATTCTGTTGTAAATAAGGTAAGATTACCTTTTATAGCAATTTTTTTACTTTCCTTGTGTGTTCCAAAAGGATTGCAACACTTTGTAATTTTTCTCTCAAAATATTTTCCATAGAATTGCTCATGATAACAACATATAATTCTTATTGAACTATATTTTTCCTTTAAATTTGCTCGCCATATTATTTCTTCTTGTTTTTCACAAGGAAGATCTTTAAATTGAACAAAACCTTGTTTTCTTGAAAATCCAGTTTTGTGGCAATGAATGTTAAGACTTTCTCCATATTAATTATTTTTATTATTATGATATTTCTCCATATTAATTATTTTTATTATTTATTACCTAACAAAATAATATAAAAACTATAAAATTAAAAGTAATTCTTTAAGAAAATACAAACGAGTAAATATCTTTAAAAAGAACGAAACAAAACTTATGTTTGTTTTTTATATAAAAGGAGGTTTTAAGTCACCAATTTGAAATAATGAAAATTTTTTTTTTTCAAAATTAAAATTAAATTGTATGTTTTTGCATTGTTTATTCATTTTATGCAAAAAATCTAGGGAGACTGGGGGAGGGGCGTAGGGACCTCCCGCGGGAGGGGAGGGCATCCCCCTTGGCCCATGACTATAAATGTCCTAAACTAGTCAATAAATGACACTATTTGATGTTTTATTCAAATAAATGTTTTAAAAAATATTTTAATTGCTTTTGTTACAAAATTTAAATTTTTCTAAAAAGACACCATTTTTAAATGCAAATTTTGATCACGTATTAGAGAGACAATTGATGAATCTAATTTTTTTCAGTAGACCTAAGATGAAATAATGATATACAATTAAACGTTTTACTCGGGATTTTGGGCCACAGTCTTTATTTTACCTCCAAAAATCACTAATTTACAAGTCAATAATTTTAAACAAAATTGGATAAATGAGGCATTTCTTGAGATAATCGAGTCTTGAGGGTGCTTTTTTTGGATTCCTCAAGTTAAAATCTATTAGAGTACCAAATTTTAGGAAACTTCCCCAAGCCATTATGAAGATACTGTATGTCAAAGTTGCTTTGTAGTCGCTTCAGAAAATCACTAAAATGCTGAGTCAGCATTATTTCAAGTGACGATATCTCTGGAACCCATTGGTATTTTAAACTAAAATTTTTGCAGTTATTATTTTTTTGATATGGACTGCAAGTGGTGTAAAAATAAACAAATTCTGAGACGTAAGGGTGTCTGGATGATTTCATATATTTTTACCCTAAAGGAGATTTTACAAAAATGACAATGAGGTGTTTCTGAAATGACCCGTTCAAATATTGTTTATTAGTATTTATTAAATAACAATGAAATAATTTTTGAGATTAAATTTTATAAAAAACTGAAATAATATTACTAGGTTACTTTTAATTGACTGGAAAGTTGCAGAAGAAGGTGGTTGGATCAACTCACAACAAATTAAAGAACTTGATGAACTTGATGAAAAACTAGCTAATGCAATACAAGTTGCATATATGACTGGGAAGGTATATTTCTCATATTTATGAGTTGCTACTGGTATGCTGAATGATTTAGCATACCAGTAGCATTTAGTAATTAGTACTAGTACTAAATGTAACTATTAACTAGTACTAATACTAATACATATTAGTATGTATTAGTAACTAGTAACTAGTACTAGTACTAATACATACTAGTACGCATTTGAAAACTAATAAATTTATAACAACATTTTTTTATTAAAAAAAATATATATATCTTGCTCAGAAAAATATTACAATATAATCAAAACGTTGTCATAACTATTTCATTCTACCCGCTATTTCATTTTTCCCTGTTTTACTCTATACTTTATTTTGGAATTTTATCTAAAGAGACCACCAAGTCCATGTTGTGTTTATATTAAAGAGAATCATCATCATCATCATCATCATCATCATTGTTTTAGAGTCCTTGTTTCCATGCTTGCATGGATTGGACTTTTCTCATAATGATTTTTCTCAAAAATCTGTCTTAACCATCTTTTTTCCTTAAATATAGCCTTTTTAAATCATCTGATACACACTCTTTTAACATTTTTCTGCTTCTATCTCTACCTTTTTCTCCTGAAACTTTTAACTATATACATGCTGATAACCAATCATTTGCGTCCTTGCGCTCTCCATGCCTAAACCATTTTAATCTTCCCTGACACACCCTATCAGATATACTCACTATGTCTAATTTAATCTTGAATGAAAGTTATAAATGAGTGTTATGAAAAAAATTTTTTTTTAAATAAAACTAAAAAATAAATGTGTACCAAGAAAATTTAATCTGCAGTCGAAGCTCAACTTCTTATTTTCTGCGGTATCTAAAGTCTTTAAAATAAATACGTTTTTCCAGACGAAATTTACAGACTTGATAATTTAATCAAGTTCATTTAATTGCTATAAATTTTAGTACATGACTTCATTAAAGTTTTTTTTATTGTATTTTTTTTAAATCTACAAGCAGTAAATTATATAAATTTAATTTATTACTACTTAAATCTTTTAAAACTATTTCTCTGATTAATTTTAAAAACAAAGACAGCTTTAATCAACAAGCTGTCTTCAAACTTCAAGTTAAGTGAAACATTAATTTTCTTGCGAACATTTCACATTAAAGAAACCGACTCCAATTTTTGCAACAACTGAAATCGATGATTTCAGAGCAAAAAATAACAAAGCATGTTTTAAGTTGTTGTTTCTATTAGCATTAAAATACTACATAAATTCTATATATTATATACAAACATATAATTACGCCATGAACATAAATGCAATGTATAAGCCTAACTTATTATATAGGCATATCTGCAACAAATAAACCTTTTGAAATATTTTTGAACTGCATTTAACAAAATTCTTAATTTTTCTATTGTCTTCTTTAATTTTAGCAGAGCTGTAGCAATGGGTGTGCGAGAGGGCGGAATTTTTTACATAATGTGAAAACTATATTTGTATCTGTACATATATAATATAAATTATATATGAATATGAATAAAACTTAAAATGACATGAATAAAATAACTTAAAATTACATAAATATGAATGAATAAAAAATATGAAAATATAACTTAAAATGACATTTAAAAAACGTTGAAATATTGCTATTATTAAAGTTTAATAAAAATGAAAAGTAGTTTGACCTTATATATTTTTTTTGGGGAAGAACACTAAAATTTAGTCTCGCACTAGGCGTCATTTTGGCGTGCTACAACACTGTAATTTAGTACATTAATTATATAACTCATGGATCCAAATTTTGTAAAGAAAGAAGTTCAAAATCAAGAAATGCAAATTTAAAAAAAAAAAACATAAAGTATAACATATTTAAAACATAATAGAACAAATTGTGTTATGTTAAAAATTTCCATTCCAGTATACATTTCCAATATATGTTCAATATATAATACTAATTTGATTTCAGGGCCGATGCCAATGCATCGGCCTGTACCCATCGGCATCGGTGCAACCCTAATAATAATTATAATAATAAACGTTTTAATATATAATAAAAGCTGTGTAATTAAAAATAAAACTCAACCCAACATCTTAAAAAAAGACTTTTCAGTTTTTCAAGTTTAATTTTTTATTTATATATTTATAAAATAAAATAAATTAGTTTTTTTTTTCTATGTAAGAAGAAAAAAATTTATAAAATCTTAAGGTCTTTTGTAAAAAGTCCACAATGACATCATGTACTAAAACTTATAGGAATTAAATGCACTCAAATAAACTTTTTAAAGACTTCACATACTGCAAAAAATAAAGAAAGTGAGCTTCAACTAAAATAACAGGATTAGTTTTTATTGGTATACATTTATTATTTAGTTTTAATCAAAAAAATTGTGATCAGTTTTTATATAACACTCTCTTAAATATGAACACAACATATCTTGGGACGAGGTGATACCTTTAAATTTTAGCCTATAGTTTAATTTATTTAGTTTATCTTTTAGGGAAACAATCATTTGGTACCAGTTTTAATTCCATTAGATTCAATTCCAGTACTTAAAAAATTGTCTAGTTTGAACATCAGAATCGAAGCAGGTATTTTAAAAAATAACCAATATCTTTTCCACTCAAAAAAGTAAAAATCATGTATCAGGTTGGCATGCACTGCATTTTTTTATGCACAAAAATTAAAGATAAATTAAAATATCCTAACAAACTTACCGCAACAGCTAACCGCAAAAAAGTAAGTACATTATTTGCAATTATGGATTTACCTCCTCAAGACAGAGAGCTGTTTTACCAACATATGGGCCATAGCAAAGATATTAATCAAAATGTTTATCAAGTTCCATCAGCTTTACTTGAAATAACTAAAGTTGGTCGACATTTGATTGATATTGAAAAAGGTAAAGCTTCTTTATTTACTTGATTCTAAAGTAATTAAAGTCATTAAATGATTTTTTTTTGCAGATTTGAATTTAATTTTTATCTTTATTTAAGGTAAACATAAGGTTGTTAACAGAACTGTGCTTCAAGCTCCAACTTCTGATGGTTTTAATTTTTTTTTATTACATTTTTAAATTTCATTATTATAGTTTTATTACATCAAAAAAATTGTTTATGATTTAAATAAACAATAACAACAAAATGAAACTGGAATGTATATTTAAATACAAGGTTATTTCATATGAAATCACATTGCTTTTAAAAGATTTTATGGGTATCATCTCGGATCTTGCAGATTTTATGTAAAAAATAGAACCCAGAAAAATTACCTTGATTGAACAACCCATTCAAAAATTATAATTAAATCAATCTTAAAATAATTGAAGAAGAAATCTTCCCAAAATTCAGTTACAAAAATTAGCTCAAATTAGCTTCTTGTGACTTATTTAGTATCAGAAAATATGAATAAACTTTAACAAAAATTATTAAAATAAGAAACTTAACAAACCAATTCTATAATTGTATTTTAAACGGACATTAACTACCTTAACCTTGACCAAATCCTGGTCCAACCCATACCAACAGCAAATGTGTCTACTACTCTTTATGTGCTCTCTAAGTCAGTCATGATTTTTATATTTAAATTTTTTTTGTTTAAAAAACAATTGTTTTGTTTTTATAGATAACTTCTAGATAATTCTCCTAATTGTCGTGTGCCTCTTTTTGAGATTATTAGATAAAGTAGATTTAACAAATTAGGATAAATTTGATTATAAAATAAAATATATAAACAACATTTTGTAGAATGTAAGAAGACATTTTTTTAAATTTACTCTCAAAAATCTACAAACCACAAAAAGCTTACATCAAATACTAAAAATGGAAGGAATTTATGTGTTTACAATAAATTATTAAGTCTGTAGATTGCGTCTATAAAAGAGCATATATTATACAGACTTTGATACAATACTAAAATGGAAACTATGAAAAAAACCTTAATGAGAAACTAAAACTCTTAGGAATTAAATGTGCTTGAATTAATTATCAAGTCAATTGCGTCTGTAAAAGGATATATTATAAAGACTAAAATTCTGTGCTAAAATGGAGAAGACGAGCCTTGAATAAAACAATAAAGTTTTTATATACATTTAATATTTATTTTTAATTTGCTATAAAACATTGCTTCCAACATTCTCTTTAATATGAACGCAACATTTTTTACAACATGGGTTGGCAATATCTACGAAATTGCTTGAAATCAGTCACACACAAAAAAAAATTAAATAATGGATTATTTAGGTGAAAAACTATATATTATATAAAATTTCATAGTTTAATATTGATTCGATAAGAACATTTGAATAGATTCAATCAAACTGAGATTTTCAGGGTTGAGTTTTTTTTTAAATTTAATTGTTAACCCTTAACACCTTGGTCCATTAAATGATATGGAATGATCAATGATAGAGAATGGTTGAATTATTTTTCTGTGAAATTTTATTTCAAAGGTAAACAAAAGGTTGCTTCAAACATCAACAGCAAATAATAATGATGGTTAATATTAAAAATTATTTTTATTATAATAGTTTACTGTTTTATTTGAGTACTTTACAACTATAAATAATTTAATGAAATAAAAAATATAAATTTAAAAATAGACCTGAAGGAAAACACAAACAACTCAACTGAGGATGGAAAAAATACTGATACTTTATACAGTAAGTATAATAAAAATTAAGTTCTTTCCAGATTTGTATAATATGATTAAAAAGCCTAAGAATCCTGCTCACTCTATTTTCTCTAATCCTTCTCACTCTATTTTATAAAAGTATTATTTTGCAATCTTAGGGTGGAAAACGAACAAAAGAGTCAACTTAGACGAGGAAAATGAATCGGGTAAATTAATAATTAAATAGTAACAATGGTAGTAACATTCTTGTGATTATAGAATCCCTTAAAAAAATTTTTTCACTTAATTGTATATCTTTTTTAAAATAACAGGTTTAGATGAAAAAAAGAAAAAAAACAGATTTCCAACACAATAAAGAAGCTGAAAGCAACACTGGTATCTATAATATAACCTAAATATACTATTAAATTTATATTGTAACTTATATATTAATTGAAGTTAGATAATATGAAAAAAAGTATTAATGTTTTTTAAAACTGCCCTACATGATATGATTTAAATAAAATATTTAGTATATTTATATTATATTATTAAAAAATATTATATTATAAATATTTAAAAAAATCATGGCATGGATAAAACATGGATTTTAATTTTATCAAAATTTTTCTATAGTTAAATAAAAAGAATATTTTGAAAAAATAAGTTAAAAACACTCTAATAATTTTTAAAATATAGATTGCAAGTACAATTGTATATAAAAAACACGCTTTTGAACATGTATTTTTTATAATGCAGCAAAAACAGACACTCGGCTGGAATAAACTTTTAAAGAACTAACAAAAAACTGCAAAAAGTTTTTTACAGCAAGTGACCTCCACCCGCATAGAGGGAGGGGTATAAAAACAGATAGAGGGAGGGTTTATTTACCAAAACTAATGTTAATACAGGCTTGGTTGGGAAAAGTGCGCGATCGCACTCTGTTCCTGACCACGATGGCATTCTGTTCCTGTTTCGTTTTATTTATCAACTACTAAAAGTCCAGTAAATAAAGTCCTGCAAAGTATAGAAAACTCTCATTACTATTGGTAATGAGAGTTTTCTATACTTTTTCAATAAAAGAAAAAGATTCAGCAATAACTAATATCACTAATTTATAAAGATTATCATGGCATAGTCAAGCATTTGAAAAAGGGTCGGTTTTTTGTCCAACGACAAAAAGTTATCTGAATTTAAAAAAATTTAATGTATTATAGTAAATATATTTTGGTTTTACTGACGCGGCATAGTTGCCCAAGTGTATATTGACTTAAAAAAAATGTTAAATAATAATAATAAAAAAGTGTAATAGATTTATTTTAATTTATATACTCATGTTTTATTTCAACAATATTCTAATAAAACAAATGCTAGTTGAGTTATGTAATAGATAAATAAAAGTTGCTTTTTTTAACAATTTCATGCTTTGCGTAGCTCGCAAAGTTTTTTATTAACATATTTGAAAAAATTCTTAATAGTAAGATGAAAACAGAAACAATTAAATCATTCAGTTACTTTGGTAATATCAAAACATTCTTTTCATTTAGCAGTATCTTTAAAATGTTAAAAAAAAATCCTATAAAAAATAATATATTTTAGTTTTTTATAGGATTTTTTTTTAACATTTTAGTATATACTAATAAAAATAAAAATGTATAAAAACTTAACAAAACTTTGATAATTTAAAATATTCATTTTTGTATACAATTAATAAAGATTTTAAACTTTTACGACCTAATAGATGTGGCTAATGATGATTATTACCTAATGAGCTTAAGTATTAAAATAATAGTTTTTTTGATAATATACTTTATAACCATTTACACTAAAAATCACAACAAAAACAAAACTCAAGGAATACTTTTTTTAAGAAAGTTTCTACAGAACATTCTAGAACTTTATTTCACTTAGTCAGTGTATTTTTTGAACCAATAGAATTTGTTTGTTCGTTGATTTGACTGGTTTTTAGTGTTCGCGAATATTCTTTATACTTTTCCTTTGCACCAAGATGTTTTGAGAACATTCAAGTTTATGAAAGTAGTTTATCTATATACGAAAAGTTTTTAAATACAGGCTAAAGAAACTTTTATAACTTTAATCATTTCTAATCAAATGTTTTTACATTAGCGATTGCTTTTAAAATATAAAAACATTTTTACATAAGCAAATGCTTTTAAAGCATTTGATAATATAAAAAACATATTAGAAAAGATTTAAGTTATGAAGTTAATTCTTTTAGCGGGAACTTATTTAGAACTCATCATTTTCCGGAAAAACATGGAAAATACATCAACTTTACATACATAAATATGAGTGTTCTCAAAAAATCTAAAAAACTGTGGCCAAGTGGTGGCAACTGAATATTATATGTATGGCCAGGAATAAAGTGCAATTGCACACTTACCAACCAAGCCTGATTAAATACGCTTACTTTTACATAATATTTAATATCAGGCCTTATCATAAAGTAGTAAATAAAAAATTATAAAAAGTCTTAGTTCAATTTCAAATAAAACTTTTTTAACAGTTTAAACTAAAAAAAATAAAAAAATAAGATTGCGGTCTAAATTAACTTTTATTTTTTTAAAAATCTTTTATTAAAAGAAAACTGAAAGATCAGCGATGTTATTTTCAAGACCTAGTAATGAACGTAAAACAATTAAAATTAATTTCTTTACCTAGTCAAAGAAAGTCTGACGCAGCAAAATATAGAGTAAAATGAAATAGTTAAGGATTTTAATATATTCATTTTTACTGGAAAAATATTTGTAGAAGTTGTATAGAATATCAACTCTACCATGAAATTCGGGGAGATTGAAATACGCAGATCTACGTGTAATTAAAACACTTAACAGCAAAAAACAAAAAGCCAGCAAAAAACAAAAAGCAACTAACAGTATCAATTAAAAAAACAATTAATACAAACAAATAAAAAAGCAACCAAATAAAAATTCATTTTTGTGATGATAGATGTAATATTAGAATAAATTGAACAATGATTGATTTAAAATGTATACAAAAAATCTATAGAGATTGATTGGTCACTTGAGACTTAATTAAATAATAAAAGCAGCTTTTAAAAGTGAGCAATTTTTTCACTTATTATTGGCGTATTTCATTCAAATCCATATTCCTTTTTAACTCATAACTTTTTTTCTTGAATAGCAAATTTAATTTTGAAAAAAGGTTCTTGTTAGCGTAAAAAGTTGTACCAGTTAAGTTTTTAAGTTCAATGATATCAAATTTAATTTCTAAGAATTTTTTTTCAACTCTTGGAAATTAAACTTGATAACTAAAAAAAGTTGACTTTTTAAAAAAAATTATCAAAAGCTTATTACGCACTTGAAAACTTTTTTTATTAAAAAATTGTTTTATTAAAACAATTTTTTTTTATTTAAAAATAAAATTTTACATCATCTTACTCAAAAAAATATTCTCTACAACATGATTAATTCACTAATTAATTAAGAGCGAAAGAATAAACATTGTCATAACTATTTTATATATATTATATATCTATATATTTTTGGACTTGGTAGTCTCTTTAACAGAACATATTTATATTTTAGGTCGTTCATGCTTTCAATGGAACACATATCAAGTAAATCATTTTGACTGTGCATTCGGCTCATTTAATAATGGTGTAAACCAGAACTGTTTTCCAGGTCATTTTAAAATGCAATGTTTATACTTTAAGTTAATTGTAATATGTCTCCTAAATATGTCAACTTTTCTCAAGGTCTATAAGTGTTTATAAATATGTCAACTTTTCTCAAAGTCTATAAGTGTTTATAAATATGTCAACTTTTCTCAAGGTCTATAAGTGTTTATAAATATGTCAACTTTTCTCAAGGTCTATAAGTGTTTATAAATATGTCAACTTTTCTCAAGGTCTATAAGTGTTTATAAATATGTCAACTTTTCTCAAGGTCTATAAGTGTTTATAAATATGTCAACTTTTCTCAAGGTCTATAAGTGTTTATAAATATGTCAACTTTTTTTTATAAGTGTTTATAAATATGTCAACTTTTTTTTATAAGTGTTTATAAATATGTCAACTTTTTTTTATAAGTGTTTATAAATATGTCAACTTTTTTTTATAAGTGTTTATAAATATGTCAACTTTTTTTTATAAGTGTTTATAAATATGTCAACTTTTTTTTATAAGTGTTTATAAATATGTCAACTTTTTTTTATAAGTGTTTATAAATATGTCAACTTTTTTTTATAAGTGTTTATAAATATGTCAACTTTTTTTTATAAGTGTTTATAAATATGTCAACTTTTTTTTATAAGTGTTTATAAAGTAAAAACAAGTAGTGCAAATCTACTAGAAACAACAGTATTCAAGAATTAAAAAAAAAATCAGTTAAAACCTGATATAGAACAATTAAAAAAATCAGCTATAAAATATATTTTGGGTACATTATCAGCACATTTATCAATGTTATACCGGTTCTTAACTGATTTTTTAAAACAAGTTCTCAAACCCATTTATAATAGACTTGCAAGACTTGTTTTCACTTTATAAACACTTATAGAACTTGAGGAATGGTTCATTATCCGGTGCACCTTCAACTAAAACCCTGCAAAATTTTATTAGCTTAAAAAAGTTAGAGGGTTTTCTATGAAGGTATTATCGTTTCCACAAAAAATATCTAATCCTATCAAGGAAGCACTTTCCCAATGATCGCAACAATTTTATTTTAACATAATTATAAAAATTTTATTTTAAAGAATTAAAGCATATGAAAGAATTCAGCAAGCGCTACAATGTTGATCTGCACAAAATTAGAACAAGAATAAACAATGAGCGTCGAAAAACTTTAAACCTACAAAAAAAAAAGAATGAAACAAATGCATATTTCAGAGTGATGAGCATATAATAGTAAGTTCTATTAACAAAAAAACTTTAAAAGAAAAATGTTTTTTACAAGTTTTGAAGAATTAAAGGGTTTCTTTACTATTTTTTTTTCATCAAAGAATTCATCAAAAAGGAGAATCTATACAAATTTTATTGAATAAAAAGTCACTATTAGAGCATAATAGTAAAACATATAGTATATATAGCATAATAAGTAAAACATTATTTAATGAAGTAGTTTGTAAATTAATATTTGGAACTGATTAATTAAATAATGTTAATTAAAATTAAGCAAAAAGTTTAATAAAACAAATATAACTTGCTTCAAGAATATTTAATATATCAAGGTTTTTTTATATGTTAAATTAACGTTGATATCTACGATTTATATTTAAAAAAAATATTTTATATGTAAGTTAAGTTTAATATTTGTATTTTATTTTTCTATTAATGTATTTAAATATTTCTATTTTTGCCAAAGAAAGTAATTAGTTTATAATACCATTAATAACTTTTATTAAACGTAAATTATTTTATAAATTGTACGATCAATAACAGGCATCAATAACAGATTGTTAAACAAAAAAGACTATTGGGGAGAATTTATACTAAGAATCACGAAGCAAGCAATTTCAATTAATGATTTAATATATTATATTTGTGAGTAAATAAAAGGTCTTAAAAATTTTATAATTATAATGAACTTTATTATAATTTTAAAAAGTTGTTAAAAACTCCATTACGTCATAAGAATCACTATTGTTATAATTTCAAAAAATTGTTAAATACCTTCATAATTTATGAAGGTATTTAACAACTTTTTAAAATTATAACTATAGTGTTTCTTATACAAAAATAACCTTTTTTCTGTGAAAACTTCAAAGCGGTACCTTTAATCCATTTATCATGAGAACATTTTTTACCCAACATTGCATTTAATAATAATATTGCACTCATGAAATAAAGTTTAAAATATAGATTATATGCCGAAAGATGGTTGACACATGTATTAAAAATAAATATAGGGATTGCAATCACGCGGGATCCCGCATTATTTCACCGCATTTAATACTACTTAATAATACACCGCACAAAATACTACTGGATGTGCAGGACTTTTATATTTTTGATATTTTTAAACAAAACGACAAAAAAGATATCAAATTTATTTTATGTAAATGTGTAACAATTCCATTGTAATATTGCTGAAAATAAAATGCACAATAAAATTTTTACTAAGAAACAACTATGCTTTTTATTGTAAGGCGTTTTCCCCTAATCTAGAACTAAAAGTTTCTTAACAAAATAAAGAAGTTATCGGCGAACTCTAAATATAACAAGTTACTCGTTAAAAAGGGGTAACTAGTACTAATAGTTTCTTTTGATTTTAAGGTATCTAGCACTAGTTTCATATAAACGAGTTGCCTGGGCGAAGGAAGCGTTATTGAAAAATCAGCCTATGGGCTCCAAATTCTTTAATTGGCCTCTGTTTATTAGAAACTCTTAGAGTTTGTCAACATCTTTATTTTAATTCTAATATTTATATATATAGTAATTTTATTATTTTTCTTATGCTATAGATCAGGTCCGTAGCAACGAAATTTTTATTAGGGGGGAAATACTACTGGAGAAAGTTCAACCCCTTGAGAGTTAATTATCGTATAATCGTTTTCTCATTTTCGATTCCAAAAATTATTTTGAGGAGGAGGGGCAACTGAGCCCCCGGTTCCTACGGGCTTGTAGATATAAAAAAATCATTATAAACAAAAAATTGTCAAACCTAAAATCATTTAGTAAAGTATTAGTTGAAGTAATACAAAAAAAAAAAGTCTGAAGCTACGAATGACATCTTTTGTTTCATTAATGTTCATGTTTCATTAATCATTCCAATATTAAAATTAGGTGATCCTTCTGATGTTGAAAAATTAACCCAATGGTTTAAGTCAAACAAACTGTCTTTAAACATCAATAAAACTAAATACACTTTGTTCCATCGTCTTCATAAAAAAGCATATATTCCCCTAAAACTACCGGATCTGTTTATTGATAATAAACTAATAAAAAGAGAACAATCAATAAAGTTTTTAGGCGTGTTGTTAGATGAAAATGTAACCTGGAAAGACCACATAGGACTAATTGAAAATAAAATATCAAAAAATTTGGGTATATTGTACAAAGCCAAACAGTTTTTAAATCTATCTTGTTTGAAAAACCTATACTTTTCTTTAATTCACTGCTACTTAAATTACGCAAACATTGGTTGGTGCTGCACTAACTCAACGAAAGTAAAAAAATTGCTGAGTAAACAAAAACATGCTATAAGGATAATCTCAAACGTAGATCGTTTCACTCGAACAATATTTAATGAACTCAATATTCTGAATGTATATAAATTAAACCTCTATTATGTTCTTATCTTCATGTTCAAACTTGATAAAAAAATATTCCCAATTTTATTTAATTCAATTAAAAAAAAAATAAGACACATATACCCTACCAGATTTTCAAAAAACAGTTATATTCAATCCAAAATACATTATTCAGTTACTAAATTCTCAATTGCAAACCGAGGTCCTAAACTGTGGAATACTATATTAAATAGCAAACTGAAAACAAATTATTCTCTAAACCAATTCAAAACAAAACTTAAGCAATTGCTGATGGCAATTGAAAATGAATTAAATTTCTTCTAAAATTTTTAATTTTTCACTATATTTTACTATATTTATATATATTTTTTACAATATTATTTACGAACAATACTAACAATTAATTAACTTGTAATTAAATGTTTTGCAGTTTTTCAAACTTTAGATTGTAATTTGTAATTATTGTAATTTTTTTATCTTTTGTTGTGTTTATTAATCTTTTAGTTCCACGTATAACTGCTAGTTAACTCTTATTAAAACAACATCAACATAATGAATTAAGATTAACTCAAATATAATTATTTGTAAATTGAACCAGCTAAAACTATATTTTTTAGTTTATAATTTCTTACTTTACTAACCAATTCTTAAATTTAACTCTTTAAATTACAAAATATTTTGAAAGTTTAAAAGCTAGATATTGTAAAACATTTATTATTTTATTTATTTTTTGCATTTTCTTGGAAAATGTTATTTTATAATGATGCATTTTTTGGCGCTTAATGATAAGACTAATTTTGTCTTCTTCTAGCTCCAGTCATGTAAATTTTTCTTTTATTAATTACGATTGTAAAATTTTTTTACTAACTGGCAAATACATAACATTATTATTGATGTTGAAAAGATGAAATTAAAAATGTACAGTAAATGTACCCGTTATTTTTTTGGCCAAAAAATTCCCGATTGCT
Source organism: Hydra vulgaris (assembly GCF_038396675.1). Lineage (NCBI taxonomy): Eukaryota > Metazoa > Cnidaria > Hydrozoa > Anthoathecata > Hydridae > Hydra > Hydra vulgaris. Next base: position 28,608,552 of record NC_088928.1, on the reverse strand, counting down.
ATCTTTTGCATTTGCGCGTGTTTTTAGAATTAAAATTTATAGTAAGTGGAAACCATGTAAAACAACTACAAAATTTTAATTGACCAATCGATATCGAAAATTTACTGTAAGTGGTTACTATAGGGACTGACGTTTTTGCGTTAAACTTAATTAAGGGGCTATCCCCCCTTAAAATTTCAATATTTTCAAAAAAAATAATTTGTTTTTAACTACTTTTCTCTGTGTATGATTATAAAAATTGTTTAAAAGTAGCAAATTAACCTATAACTATCTTAATTTGTCTATTTAAATAAATCTTACCGTGATATCCCTAGCTACGCCATAGCAACGCACTTGTTTAACTGTATACATCCTACATTTTACCTTTATTCAACCCTAATGTGTGTTATAATTGTCTTGTACAAGCTTGAACAGCTTCTTTATGAATTTTTCTTGAATTTTTGCAAAGGTTGCTACATTGAGTTGCCAACAGTTAATTTAAATGCTGCTAACAACACTTGTGTTTTGGAACAAAATAATGAAAACTCAATTCGTCAGCTTCGTCTCGAAAAGTTGAAGGCTTAGAAGATACACTTGTTTTGAAACCTTGTATATCTGGTTATCGTATCATTGATGTTGCTGTTTTGGTTTCTGTTTTTAGTTCTTTTCTGTGTCCAGAATGTGGTAGTCCCACACTCTCATTAGGTGAGAGATATAATAAACGACATGGTTTATCTTCCTTGTTATATCTTAAGTGTTAAAAAAAGATTGCAACTATCTTCATCAGTTCTACACCTCTATCAATGATAATAATAAAAAAGGATTTGATATTAATGAGCGAATAATTTATTGCATGCGACTATTGGGCCATGGATATGCAGGCATAAAAAAGTTTTGCACTTTCATGAATTTACCTAAGCCTATGACCAAAAACAACTTTCAAAAACTACTGAAAATAATTGCAACAGCTGTTAAAACTGTAGCAGAACAAACAATGATAAATGCTGCAAATAAATTTCAAAAAACATCTTTGGCACCAACTGATATTTGTGTATCTTGCGATGGTACCTGACACAAACGAGAATATTCATCGTTGAATGGAGTCTTTTCTGTTATCTCTACTGTTAGTGGCAAAGTGTAAGATGTTGAAGTCATGTCTTGATATTGTAAAGGTTGTAGTATTAATCAAAACCTTCAAAAGTCTAATCCAAATGCTTATGCACAATGGAGAAATTCCCATGTTTGTAAGCATAATTACCAAGGTTCTGCTGGTGGTATGGAGCAAGAAGGAGCAAAACGTGTTTTTCAGTGTTCTATTGATAATCGCCAGTTAAGATATATTCAATATTTAGGTGATGGAGACAGTAGAAGTTACATGAATGTTAAAAATACATACCCTGATATAGAAGTTGAAAAGCTGGAATGCGTTGGACATTATCAAAAGAGAGTTGGAACACAGCTGCGGAATTTAAAGAAAAGAGAAAAAGGCCTTGGTGGTAAAGTACAGATGCGACAATTGATCGCTTACAAAATTTTGTTGGAGTTGCAATCAGACAAAATGTAGGTAACCTAAAGGAAATGAAGGCAGTATATAAAATAGCATCGCTATTTCATGTGGCTTCATCGAAAAATAATAGTTTACATTTTCCACACTGCCCTACTGGTTCAGACAGCTGGTGCAAATACAATTGCTGATAAAATAAATAAAACAACAACATATAAGCAAGGACCGGGTTTACCAATGGACGTTATTATGAAACTGAGATATATATTTGAAGAGTTAAGTAAAGACAGTGAGTTACAAAAATATTTGCACGGCAAAACACAAAATGCTAATGAATCGTTTAATAGAATGATTTGGGACCGTATACCAAAACAAACATTTGTCTCGCTTACCCAATTAGAAATTGATGTATATGATGCTGTTGCTTACTTTAATATTAGAGCTAAATCATCATTTGGAATTTTTAAAGAACTGAACATAGAACCAGGCTTTCATATGATTGCAGGATGCAAAGTATTAAATAATGAAAGAAAAAGAAATGCTAAATATCGAATAAACCCTGATAATAAGTCAAGACGGCAATTTTTACGTGCCAAAAAGTTGAAAAAAAATGACAAAATAATTAAAAAAGATGGTGACTTGTATGTACCTGGTGGATTTTGAAAATTTGGATTATTATTTTTACTTATTTTATGAATAAAATATTACTGTGTTTAAAGTTTTTACTTTAATCGAGTTTTTCTCAGAATAACAATTTGTGGACGCCGGCCAATATATTTGGAGAACGGTATGATATTTTTTAATGAAATTTTCATGAAGTGTTGTCCATATTATACTCTATGATATGAATGGAGTGGATTTTATTTAAATTAAAAAAAAAAAGTTTTGGGTCAATAAAATGATGAAAAGTTTGACCTTAAACTTCGGTCGTCCTGTTGTGGTGGTGAGTATAAGTTACGAAAAATCTGTTCCACTCATATCATAGACCTGCCTTATAACAACACTATGGTTCAGTATGGAAAGGTGGAAATGGTTCAGTATGGAAAGGTGAAAATATGGTTCAGTATGGAAAGGTGAAAAAATTTCTTTGTATTTTGGCCGGTGTAAAGTCATTTTTTGGTTATTTTAGGGGTATTTTGTGGTTACCATGGCAACAATATGGATTTTCAAAAAAAATTAGTCCATTATTCTTAATTTAATATAAGCATGTTACCAATAATTATTTTTTGTGTAAATGCTTAGATTTAAAATCAGAGGGGGTATCCCCTTAATAAGAAAACAAACATATGGATCATTAGATTAGATTAAAATTTATTAGAACAGTGATATACGCTCTAAAGGACACGCAGGTCCATAACATATAAAGGACTCTGACAACGTGCCCTACAATCATATAACACATGCGCTAGATTATTAATAAAAGTATATCCATTATATTTAATACATAGTATCACAGTTATAAAACAAAAACTAGTTAGCCGGAACTAACTAGTTTTAGTTATTATGTAGTATTTTTCGAAGTTGATAGAGTTAATTTTAAAGCTTTTGATATTTTTGGCATTAACAACGTCAGACGGCAAGTTATTCCAAATATTAACAACCCCGAGTGAGAAAATATATTTACGGGCATCGAGTTTACACTTTAGTTTGTGTAATTTGAATTTGTGACCTCGAGTGTATATATAGTTGTTAAATGTAAAGAAACTTGATATATTTAGCCAAACTAAATTATTCAGAATGTAACATGTAATCATGTGTTGCTAAAGGCGACGAATTTCAATTAGTTTTACACCAAACATTTTAAGTCGATTTGGATATGAAAAGCTATTTAAGTTAGCAATTCTCTTCGTAAAACATCTTTGCTCTCTTTTTTCTGCTTTGTTAAATTCAGTGCGGTTTGGTAACCAAACCGGAGGGCAGTATTCTAAAATTGGTCTTATTTAGGTAGTGAGGCTTTTACACGTGAATCACGACTTTTAAAACACATGAGGATTAAATATCCTCGAATGTTTGATGCACGAAAGATATTTGCAATATGATTGTTGTAATTTAAATAAGAGTCCATGATCACGCCAAGATCTTTTGGATTTGTAGTCCAGGTTAAATTATAATCTCCTAATTGATATAGTATTGATCGTATTAGGTATAAATGCCTAATCCATTTTTTTTATTATATCTTGGAAATATACACTCAAGTTGATAATGTAATATCAAATTGATATTTTCAGAAAAGTAATTACAAAAAATAGACACTGCTTTATGATTATATTCCTGAACGAAAAAAGATTATTAAAAAATTAAAATCTATCATGTTAAATATATTTTCAACATACAATTTGGTGAAAAAAAAACAGTACTGAACCGTAATATGAGACAATTCTATAAAATATTTAAAACATAATTAATGTGGTTTACCACAAAATAATTTTATGTTGTTAAACGATTTTTTTTGCAGAATATTTAATAAAATAGTTCCAATAGCGAATTTTAGTTACATGCTTAATACATCTGCATCAACGCATCGACCTTTACTTATAGCAGTAACTACACCGTTAAGAGAAGAATGTCCTCGTTACTGCCAGGTACCATCAAGAAAAACTTGTATTAATGGAACTTCAGTAGGGGATATCTCAACAGCGTTTGCTTTAATTTCATTTGCAGCAATCTTCTAGAATCTTTAGCAGCATAATTATAGGCAACTTGAATCAATTTATGATTGCGTTGAAAATCATTAACATTCATGCAACTAGTATTTGCTATATAAGCAAAATCACTCATTGGTTCATGCCCCTGACCAATCTCACGAAACCTTGACCAATCTTATGAAAAGCAACAAAAGTTCTTAAGTTATTATCAAATGCACTCCTATCTTTATTTTGTGTGTTTTTGTCCTCGGTGTTACTTGTAAAAGTGCAATATTCAAATGAAGAAGATGTGCATTTGATTTTCAAACTATAAAATAAATCCATTCTCTTTAAATAATTTTTTATAGTTAGTCCACTTTGACAATCTGGACAGCTACCAACTTGCAAAATTTCTTTGAGAATTGGGAAATACATAATAATATTATAATCATTTGAACACTGTTTCCCATTTAATTTAAATTTGCTTAGCCTCCTAGCATTACATAATTTTTTTGTAAAGTTGTTTCTACTATTTTGTTATCATTTGCTTTTAAGAACTTGTTCCCGGCAGTGGTGGATCGTTTTTTGGGGCCCTAGGCTGATCGAATTTTTGGGGACCTAGCCTAGCGCCCCAGAAGCTAAATATTCTAAATATATGAAAAAGTGCTGAGACTCTTTTTTATTGGAGGCGCCTTTTCTCTTTGGGGCCCTAGGCTTCAGCCTAATAGGAGATCCGCTACTGGTTCCCAGAGAATGTTTTCTTCACTTTTTTCGTATAATTTTTTTTATTTCCCAATACTTTTTATATTAGCTAATATAAAATAAATAATCAATAAATAATCCGTATACAATTTCATTAATAATACATTAACACATAAAGTTCTTTCACTTATTCATTGCTTTTATACAGGGCCGTACCGATGGGGGTGTGTGCACCCTCCTCCGTCTGTTTTTTCGGTAAATTGGTAGATTTGGGACTTTTGGTTAAAACTAAAATTTGGCTTCCAAAAAAAAAAAAAAACCTTTGTCAGTAAAATTTGTTTTTTTCAGGTGCACCTCCCCCCCCACACACACACACACACACGTCTTTGTCGTTCGGTAGGACCCTGCTTATATAACACAAGTAAATGTAGTTTGCTTATTTTATTGCAATCTACAATATAGAACAAATTTGGATATCATACAGGAATTCAAGTCTCAAAGTAACATGCCTTGTATACAAAAATAAGTCCCAAACGAGATAGAAAAGTGTGTTGTTAGAGGCCGTTGCTATGCGAAATATATTTGACCACCTGACTTAAATCTTAAATTAAACCTTTGTTCAATACACTTAAAAACCAATTGCAGAAATAAATTTAAAAACTGTTATAAAACAATCTAAAATGAAAATTTTAAAATTTTCAAAAACATTAACTTTATTTTGTGGTAAACCACCTTAAATGTAAGTAATCTAATTAGTAAATATAAAAGAAAAATTCTTCTTGGAATGTATTGCTGTTGAAATTTTTTCAAATTGGATTGTAGTTAGAATTACGTTTAACTTTGTTGGAGGGAAGTCAAGTACGGCCTGCCAATACCTAAAAAAATTTCTAGTGCCCAACCAATTTTAACGAATTTAAAAAATCAATGTATAACGTATATAACAATGTATAAACATAAAAGCAATATATAATAATAACTCTTTGAAATAATAATAATAACAAGAAAGCTATGAAATACTCTATCATAGAGTATTTTGTAGTTTTTTTTATTTTTTATTATTATTTCATAAAGTAATTCATAGTTCTTGTGTTTCTCAAATGATTGTTCTTTATTTTTTTTTATGCTATCTATCTAAATAGACTACTTCTAATCAGTGGTGGATCCATGTAATTGTCCTAGGGGAGTAGACCGACTAAAAGAAAAAACAAAAAGCCCCGTTTTCTCAAATAAAAACACTAATTCATTTCATTATTTAAAATGTTTATAAGTTAGTTTTCTAATAAGTATATTGAATGTGTGTGTAAATAGCTTTTAAAAATCTAATTTTGCAACATAATTTTTTATATCTTCCTTTTTTTTTAAATTTTATCAATATTATTTTTATAAAACTTTAAAAAAAAAAAAATCCTCTACCCCTTTGTATCCGCCACTGCTTCTGATCTCCACTTAAAATCTTCTGTTTTTTTTTTAAATTCGCTAAAATGGGTACGTGGAGTGTGGGGACAACAGTCTAAATAGAGTTAAAATTGTCTACTCAAGTATATATTCTCTGTAATGTATTTGCTGACAGAAAAATAAATCATGATACCGATTCGCGCATAAACATAACATTTAGTTAATATTTGATTCTAATTTAAATCTAATATAAAGAATTTTGCAAAGAATTTTTCTATTGTTGAGATATTTTAAGTTAAGTTCATCAAAAATAATAGCACATTATGCTACTTTGTTGGAGAACAAGGCAGATTTTTCTTTATGCTAAAGAATATAATTTCATAGTTTTTAGTAAATTTTTTATGTAAAGAAAAATAAGTTAAATATTTATTAGCAAAAATGTTTTAAGATATCTTTTATATAAATAGATTTATACTAGATATTTTTTAGACATTAATGCGACAAAACGGCCCTGTCTATAGTTCTAATAAACGTTTAAAATGAATTTTGGATTAAAAATGTTATGATGTTTAAATATGAATTTTTTTGAATATGATAAAATTTTCAGAATTATAAAATTTTTTTATGTTCAACTAAGATAATAACTATATATTTTTTATCTAATTTTTTTATTTACTTTTAATCTTTACAACGATATTTGTAAACAAAGTTAACGTAAGTAATTGAATTCAAAACATGAACGTAAAAATTTTCAATGAATACATAGTTCGAATAAAAATGTTAATCTGGAATAATAAAGCGACAAGTAAAAGTCGCCTTATTATATAAATAGTGTTTGTAAAACGTAAAGGCGACCTTTATTACAAAATGTTCATTCTGTTACAAAATTTTTCATTTAACAAGTTAAAAACATAATATTTTATTACTGTAGCTTATATTTAATAAATTTAATTGTCGCCTATATATTCAAAAAAAAAATAAAAACTGTAGCCTTAGAACTACGAAATATACATTGTCGCCCTATCATCACATCTAGTGTTATATATATATATATATATATATATATATATATATATATATATATATATATATATATATATATATATATATATATATATATATATATATATATATATATATATATACACATAAATAAAACACTTAACTAACTTTTATCTTCTACTTTAACTTTCACCATTGCTGGATCATCAGGAAAAGTCCTTCATCAGGAAGAACTCTTCCTGATGATCCATTTTTCCCTGAAAGTGCAAGGGATTATTAAAAATTGTTTTAGCAAATGCATCCTATTTAACATGAAAAATGACATTATTGATCTCTGTCCAAGCCCGATAAGTGTAAAAACATGGACGTTAAACCTAAATTAAAACAAAAAAAATCCTCTATATTAGGTGCAAAATTTCCTCTAAAATCCTATTTTTCTTATGAAAATTTTATGTGGCCACCCCGATAATTACTTTTCAATGTTAGAAAAATTTAATATTTTGATTATTAGTTTATTTTGAAAAAAGGTTATTTCATTTAAATTAAATATTTGAAAAAATTACTAATAATCATCTAACAACAGGGCCGTCCCGAATGGGGGGTGTCCCACCACCCCCAAAGCTGTCATATAAGCATTTAATTTAACACATTTAGCAAGTTTTAAACTAAAGTTGGCTAATGGCAAATATTGAGGATCTTTTTTTGTGTGTGTGTGTCTCTAGTTGGCAAAAAATACATACAATCCCCCCCTTTCCCATGAGAGACCACTTCGGGACGCCCCTGTCTAACAGTTAAATTACCTTTTTCAGAGTTTTTTCAAAAAAATTCAGAGTTTTTTCGAAAAAAACTTATGGCCTCCACTGATATGAAGGGCAAACGTGGAAGAGTATACTTAGAAACACTAGTTTATATGACTTTGTAAATGGAATACCTTTATAAGTTGTAACACTTTCCCATTCATTATATTTTTTTCAAGTTTGCCTTTTTTGATTATTTTAAATATATATTTTTTATTTACAGATTCTTCTATTGTATTCAATTAAGCAAAAGAAACCTTGGTCAATGGAATATTGTTTGATTTTCTAAATTACGCTTTATTTCAAAAAGGTGATGGAAAAGAGAAGAAATTTGTGTAGATTTTTTTCAATTATTTTTAGATCATATTCAATTATATGTAAATATATGTAATATTTAAATATATTTTTCAATAAAACAACTTTTATTTCTTGCTTTAATAATACTATTTTAACTAAACTAAACTGAAAAAGTTCTAAATAGTCTAAGTATAGACTATGAGTAGATTTAATATCCATAATATACCTTAATAATGTAATAGAGAAGTGCAA
>NC_088928.1:28547500-28595000 GCF_038396675.1 Hydra vulgaris | reverse complement strand
CTGAAAAACAAGTTCAAAAATATTGATTGTCCTTCTTTATTTAGTTTTTTTTTTCTTCCTATTTTCTCGACCTTTTTTTGAGATAGAGTAATTTTTTTTTTTTTTCATTAATAATATTAAAAAAAATTTAAAAAAATATTGCTTAACTCAAATAGCTTACTACTTAAAATAGCTTAATGTATACAAATAGCTTAACAGATAACACTTTAAAACAAGGCCTGATTTGTATATTTATGGTAATCTTATAGTATAGTTAAGATTATTTTACTTGGATTTATTATAAAATTATATTTTTTGTATGTTGTAATTTTAATCTATTATGTTTTCAATGTATTATTTCAATATTGCTGAAGATTACACAGGGTGGCCAAGCCTCCTTTAAATCTCTTAAAATCTCATTATATTTGAAAAACATCTTATAATGACCTAAATATTCAATATTCAAATATTTATTTGCACTCAAAAAGAAAACAAATAAATGGTTTTAATTATACGAGATAAATGCCGGATAAATAGAATATAATTTTTGGTGTGTGTGAAAATTTTTTTCAGGAAAGATTTCATTTTTAACTAACATGTTTGCAATAGTACATTTTTTGGATGAAAATACAGTGGCAGTTGTTCCAACTAATTGGCTCTATAAAAATGACAGCTGCTTCTGGCCTAAACTTCGTGGAAGAAAACTTGAAAAAACGGTGGAGGAACTTGAACTACCTGAAAAGGCCTGGGATTTAGTTCCTAATATTAAAGTACTACATAGTTATGGTAAGCTAAGAACTACATTAAAATTTAATGACTAGTCGGATTACTAGGACATTTTTTTTCTGTAATTTTTGTCTCTATAAGCCACATTTATATATATTTTTTACATTTGTTATTATATTTATTTTTTGTCTATTTTTATGTAAGCATATTTAAATTAAAAATTTTGCTTGTTTTGAAAGTTTTATTTTTTATTTTTATTAAATTATTGTAAATTTTAATTTTTTCAATAAAACAAAAATTTGTTTATGAACCTTTTAAGGTAACAATATAAAACAAAAAACCATATAAAATGGATTATTTATGAACGCACTATTATTCCTTTTTTTTTGTTGTTGGTGAAATCTTTAGTTACCGCTTAATAATGAATTAATTCATAGTTTCTTATACAAATGCAAGATTGAACCTAGTTCGAGCAGAGGGTGAAACTTCTGCTCTGGATACAGAAAAGGAAGACAATGAAATTGATCACCCTAAAAAAATATTTAAAAGACAAAAAAAATAGCGTTTACCTTGGTGAAGAAGATTCTTCAGATGCTTTTAGTGTTGATTTTCCTACAACACCTTGCAATAACAAAAATATTATTAACAAATCGTGGGATTTACCTGTACCTCCAATATCTTTGCAGAAGGTTATTGTGAGCTCAGAATCAAAAATCGAAAAATCAAAAGCACAGCATTTTTCAAATCGTAAGTTTAAATTAAATTTTTTCATTTCATTCCAATTTGTTTTATTTCTTATATTGGATCTAAGAAAGATCATCAATTTATGCATAGTTTTATTTTTTATTTTTTTTAAATTTATATATGCAAAAACTAAAAGTGACAAAATTTATATATGCAAAAACTTAAAAATGCAAGTTTTTAAATTTTTTTTGCAATATTTGACATATCAAAGCTGATTCTAACTTTGAGATCATTTTTAAATCAACTCTTTAGAAAAGAAAACAATTAAACATTTTAAATTTGTTGTTGTAAATTTTGAACAAAGTATAGAAATTTGCAAAACTTTTGAAACTGTAATTTTTAACAATTAAATTTAATTAAAAAGTGCATAATATAATTTTAATATATCATTCTTGTTTAGCAGAGCATCTGGAATCTCATTCATCAAATGCAGATGATAATTATTTTGCATCAGAAATTGAATGCACGCCAGCTAATTCAATAATTCATTAAAAAATTGTGAATCCTTCAGCAAGTATATATTTTTGTTATGAAATGTTGCTCTCCAGTCCTTTTTTTTTTCCTTATTACTAATACGAATCTTTGTTTATAAATTTCGCAGCTAGAGCAAGTAAGTCTAATCACTAGTGAAACACAGTGTTATTTAGTAGTTAAATTTTATATTGAACAGATGTTCAGTGTTTTAGCAGGTAATTAAGAGAAGAAAATGGGAATAGTACGTCTGTCTACGTGCGTACGTATGTATACGTACCCTACGTACGTACGTCCAGTAGTACGTCCGTCCATTTTTTCGTTATTACTAATAATACGAATTTACGCTAATAGTTAGCATAAATTCAAAATGAAAACATCTGGGGGAAAAACTGGGTCACATTTCACACCCTGGAAGTAAGTTTAAACTAAAAAAATGTCCCATGGTTACTTTTTTTGGATTCGTATTGATCTCTAAAAATACTGACTTTTATTGTTTACAAAAATGTATTTTTTTTTTCTTGGACCTTGAAATTTTTTTGATTGGAGTTATTTTCTGAAAGTAGAGGCCAGTATGAATCAAAAAAAGTAGTACATAACCCTGGGACATTTTGTTTGTTTGAACCTACTTCCACCGGGTGATTTAACAAACTTTTGGGTTTTGTAAATGTAAAAATTTTTAAAAAGAAGTATATTTTAATTCATGAATTTTTTATTTCATCCAGGGATAACTATGTAAAAACAAATGGAAAAAAAATTCCAATCATTTTTTCAACGCTTTTTAGCGATAACTTAATAAGGCTCTAGGGAGCGTTTAAAACTTGAGGTCCTCAAATGTTGGATATGGTTGTTGCATAGTTTTTTAAAATATTTATTAAATTTATTATTTTAAGATATCACCGAAAGATATACAGGCGTTGTTTGCTTGATTAGCAAGTATTGAAGTGCATCTTTTAAGTATGATTCGGAAGGGCAATAAAGATATGCCAATTAACGATTTGCCTGATGGAGTGTCATTGCTACTAGACACAGTAGATAATTTAAGTACTCTAGAAGAAAAATTAAAAGACAAGAAAATACTTAAACATATGGTAAGTATTACTTTGATGCATTTTGTATAATACCTTTTATCTGTTTTTATACAAACATTTGTATAAAAAAATATTGAGGTAGAATCAAAATATATTTATATGTGCTTTAAACAAAACCTTGAAGTTTGTTATTTGGATAAATTTAACTTAATTGATAAGTTATTTTGAATTAAATTCAGCTAAAAATATCTATTGCTAGCTTATACATTACTTTTTGCAGATAAATTTATTGGGATAAATTGGTGGAAAAGATGAAGGTGATTTTATACGTCGCATACTAAGAACAGCTTTTACAAATAGTCTTGCTTTGAAACTAAATTATGCAGGAAGAGGACAAAAAATTGGAATTGGAAAAATGTTGATTAGGTTTGTTGTTATTGGTAAGTGATCTAAAAAAACTATTTAGATATACTTGTATACTTCATATAGTGTCCTCAGAGCAAAAACGTTGTAACTGACACAAACGCATAAATCGATGCAAATGCGATATTTTTTATAATTGGCAAAACATTACCAATTGCAAATTACAAAACGTTACCAATTTTACCGATTGTTAATGTAATTGAACATCTCAGATCAGATCAGATATATCCAGGGACAACAGTTGCAAGATTTCTGCAAAAAACAAAAGTAGTTTTTTTAGTTCCAAATTTTTCATGTGTTTGTACGCGTTCCGCGGAAGCGGATTACTTAAAAGAATACATCGAGTTATAAACTTAATTTTGACATTTTTTCATTTGTAGCGTTTTTGCTCTGTGGTCGCAAGGGTTATATTAAATTTATTATGTTTCTTTTGTGCGTAATTAAACAAAGTTATAATTCTTTTGCAGAAGCTGTGAAGACAAATAAATGCTTTTCAGCCAAAGATTCGGAATTAGAAGACCTAATTAAAGTATGGCTTAGGCAGGCATGCGATAGAGATGGTGGACGAAAAGCTGATATTCGTGGGCACCAAAGATCAATAAGCAAACACGATTTGTAAAGTTGCTCAGCTAATATCGAAACTACTCCATGAATGTTTTTGGGAATTGTATGTTTTATGTAATAAAATCTTATACTTGTCATACATTTTTGTTTTTATTTGTTTATAAATTTTAGTTGCAATGATAAAAGTCATATATTTTGTGAATAAAAAGTTGTACTGATACACACAAATTTTACACCAAAAGTAATAAACACTGTTTTATTGACAATAACTTGGTTTTCCTCTATTTAATGATATTCTAAAATTCAAAGGTAAACTTCTAAAACAAATAGTTTTTATTTAAATTGTTTAGAATTTCTGATAATTTGATGATATTCATTAGTTTGAGAACTTTTTTTGCATCTTACATAACGCACTATTGTATACTACTGTTAGCTCTAAATATTTTTCTTACATAACGCACTATTGTATACTACTGTTAGCTCTAAATATTTTTCTTACATAACGCACTATTGTATACTACTGTTAGCTCTAAATATTTTTCTTACATAACGCACTATTGTATACTACTGTTAGCTCTAAATATTTTTCTTACATAACGCACTATTGTATACTACTGTTAGCTCTAAATAGCTACAAATAGCTCTAATAATAATACAAATAGCACAGCAACATTCGTGTATTTAGTGTAAAGCTAGTTTTTATAATAACATTGGTCTAACGTTGTATGAACATTGGCTCAATATTGGGCCAAGGTTGCAAAACACATTGGCCCGATATTGTATACAACGTTGGGCCAATGCCTAAACAAGGTTCAAACTTGCATTGGCCCAACAGCTAATTTTAACGTTGGGCTAATGTATTGACATGCATTAGCCCAACGTTGGGCCATTGTAAGCTTGCTATCTGGGATATATATATGTATATATATATATATATATATATATATATATATATATATATATATATATATATATAATATGTATATATATATATTGTTTATGTATTTAAATTGTTTATATACTTTTATTATTTATATTGTTTAAATATATTACAGTTACCTCCAGTATTACTAATATTTATAATATAGTATTACTACTCAATATTTCATCTGTCATCAAAACCATCGGGCAAGTTGTACAAAATTTCTGTATTTAAAAAATAATAATACTACAAACAAATATAAGCAATTAAGCTAATTCCTGATAGAGCGGGTAACAGTAACATAAGAAGAGTTTATTACCAAAACACAGTACAAAAAATTTAGATTTATGTGCCATTTTAAACAGTTTTTAATTGAAAATATGACTAGAACTGAAAGTGCAATGCATTCTTTTCCAGTCTATTTATTATTAATATCTTTTTTTAAATAGTTTTATTTAGCTACATGTTATTACTTATTTAGCAATATGTTATTATTTATTATTTGTTTTATTAAAGTTACCTAATATTTTTGGTGTGGCGGAATAGTGTCGCAAAATTTTAATTGTCGCAAATTTTTATTGTTGCAAATTTGATTGTCGAAAATGTGAAAAAGGAATAGTGCCGCAAATTGTCGCATGATTGATTGTCGAATAACAGAATAAGGAATAATGTAGCAAATGAATTTAATGAGTAGTATCAATAATAGAAAAAGGAAAAGTGTCGCAAAGGAGTTTAATGAATAGTGTCGAAAATAAAAAAGCGGAATAGTGTCACAAATGAATCCAAGGAATAGTGTCGAAAATAAAAAAGCGGAATAGTGTCGCAAATGAATCTAAGGAATAGTGTCGAAAACAAAATTACGGAATCAAAGTTACCTTTCTTTGGAAACAATAGGTATAATAAAAATAAAATTAAAATAAATATATATTCGTGTTGAATGTTTTCAATGTTATGAATATATATATATATAATATATATATATATATATATATATATATATATATATATATATATATATATATATATATATATATATATATATATATATTCTTGAATGTAGACATCATGTATGAGAGTATGTAAATTATTATTTTATAAACATCAATTAATACGAGTTTCTCTCGAAACTAAATTTATTTTTATTTTTATTAAAGAAATTTTCGCTGGATTGTTGTGATCAGCGTCTTCGGCTTTTAAGTTCTTTTTTTGTTTTATTTTTTTTTTTGTTTTTTTGTATCTTATTTTTAAAACGGCAGTTTTATTTTATGTCAATGGGATGGCTTCATCTTTTTCTGACGTAAGTGCGCCATAAATGGCGTCAAAAATTTTGTTGACACATATTGACCCTCGTCTCAACAAAACGGTATCAATTTAGACGAGGGTCAATATGTGTCAAAATTTTTGACGCCATTTATGGCGCACTTACGTCAGAAAAAGATGAAGCCATCCCATTGACATAAAATAAAACTGCCGTTTTAAAAATATGATACAAAAAAACAACAAAAAAAACAACAAAAAAACTTTAAAGCTGAAGACGCTGGTCACAACAATCCAGCGAAAATTTCTTTAATAAAAATAAAAATAAATTTAGTATCGAGAGAAACTCGTATTAATTGATGTTTATAAAATAATATATATATATATATATATATATATATATATATATATATATATATATATATATATATATATATATATATATATATATATATATATATATATATATATATATTATATCAAATAAAAAAGTTTACTATATTTTGATAACGTCATGACAAAACGTTTATCGCAGCAAAAACGTCGAATGGAACTTTTACACTTTTAAACGTGAATAATTTTTCAATTAATTGCTTATAAGTCATAGTTCTTATACAAATATTGATCAAGATAAAATTTTCTATCCAACCGTATAAAGTTTATAAGATTTTAGAAGTGTCAAAAAGGACCTTTTTTTGACCCTAAAATCGCCCCAAAAGTGATATTACTGTTGCCCAATCAACTGGGTTTTTTTTTACATCCGCCCAAAGACTGTGCACTTTCTCTTTGACAAATTTCTGCATTATACTATTTTTGTCTGGGTTATACTCAATTTTTCGCTAATTCTCTCCGACTACAATTCCGTTTTTACTATTTGCGACTCTATTCCGAATTTACTATTTACGACACAATTCCATTTTTACTATTTGCGACACTATTCCGCTTTCACTATTTGCGACACTATTCCTTTTTTATGTTTTTGACACTATTCCTTTTTTTTTTGCGACATTAGGCCTTTTTAGTATATTCAACACTATTCTGAAATTCATTTTTCAACATTATTCCTGTCATCCATATTTTTTAGTTCATTTGAAACGAAAAAATTAGAATTGCTCAAACTGTATTTTTAATGATAAATATTTTATACTCGTGTATAGCTCTAGTTCATCTATTGAGGATTCTCTGAAGTATAGGAATATAATCAAGATAATGTAAAAGTATTCTTTTTGGTATTTACATATATAGGCTTAGGTGTATTTATATATATATATATATATATATATATATATATATATATATATATAATATATATATATATATATATATATATATATACATATATATATATATATATATATATATATATATATTTATATATATATATATTTATATATATATATATATATATATATATATATATATATATATATATATATATATATTATATATATATATATATATATTATATATATATATATATATATATATATATATATATATATATATATATATATATATATATATATATATATATATATATATATATATATATATATATATATATATATATATATATATATATATGGAGAGAGAAAAAGTATGATAATAATTGGATTTAATCAATATATTTTTCAAACAAAAATACATAAGTAAATGCACTTGTTTTTCAACTGTTAATCACAGCATCAAAGTGGATTCCAGTTGAATTGTCTAGAAATATAGAATAATCACTTAACTTATTAAGCCCTAAACTGCATGGATAGGTCATTTATTTTGTTTTCGCTTCATATTTGCTTTATACTTGGATAACTACCTCCATAAATGAAGCAAATCCAATTATCTCCGCATCAGTTGCATCATCAAGCATTTTAGTTTTACAAATATGCGTTCGAATTGGCATATTCAAATATCCAGTTATTTCATCCTGTATTTTGTTACACAAATGGTAAACGACTTTGTTTCTAATTGGCTTATGCTCATCTTCATTTCCAGTTATGATAAATAAAACTGCTCTAAAAAAGCAGTTTCCATCTCCTTTAGTTCTATGGATTACTCTAGAGTTGGGTTGATGTTTTCTATGACGATATTGTGTGTCCTACGTTAGGACACACAAGTTAGGACTCCTAACTATTCCAAACTTTTCTGCAATTCAATTTCTCATATCAAAATCTGTACACATTGTTATTATGGCTCGGCAACCAGTGGAAACCACAACCGGTTAACCGGTTTTTTTGTTCAGTTTTCTGAAAACCATCGTTAATTATCGTAATATATGTAATCGTAATTTACGTCGTAATACACATCGTAATTACATCGTAAATATACATCGCTAAATAGATAAATAGTTTGAAGATTTCTTGCTTTGACAACAAGTATTGTGGAAAGCACAACTATCGTAAAAATATATATAGTTTTAAAAAGTAATATTGCATTTAGTTTTATCAAGGAGATATAATAGACTGGAATGTGAAAGAAGTTATAGTACGTCATCTAGAAACAGTCATAGCAGTAGCATGAAGTTTAACGCTACTTTTTTTCTACTTTGTATAAAAAGTCTATGTTGATATAAAATTCTAAAAAGTAACACAACAAAATACATTCTCCCAACTCAAACGCAAAGCACGCTTTGATAAAATGGTCAAACATTTTGATTACATAATCGGTGGCGTAACTCATTGAATACGCATGTACCTACAATTTGTGTTTAAATCCAGAAAAAATACTACAGCACAAACTGAAATCCTGGAGAGATATAATAAGTTCCTTTTCGAAATAACGTTCTAAAAAAACGTCAAAAAACTGATAGCTAAACAGGGAAGCAAAAGATAAGGTTCAACCAAGTAGTAGAGATTGTCTAAAATTTAATAAATTTATACCTAGTATCGAGGTATTCAAAAAACGATTACTTTACGTAGATTATGATTTTTGCTGTGATTACTAATTGATATTTGGAACAGTTGTTAAAAACTTATTCAGTCAACTTTTATAAAAGTAATCAATTGATTACAGCTTACAAAGATTACAAACTACATTTGAAAATTTTTCTTTTTCAACACAAAAGCGCCATTTTGACTTTCCGCTGGAATAGTTATACAACAAACACTAGACTACGTTTTTAAATGATTTTCAGCTTCGTACTCCCTCCATTCTATTATACCTCCTTGGTATTTTATTTATTTCATTTTTTTTACCATTTATTTTTAGATTAGGGGAGAGTGTGTATGAAAGAGCCTGGTTTTGAAGGAGCCAATACCATTATTTCTAACTTACTGGCATCCGATCCTTATTGTATTCAACTCTTTGTGTGGCAACACTGGATACCTGTAAGCCACAAAAAATATACAGTTCTACTAAAATAAATAGTGTCGTAAGGGAGCACTAAAGATTTTGAAAATGAAAAGTAATTTTTTGGTGGTTGACTCATTTATTTTCATAATAAGGTGCAATGTTTTATTTGATAAAAGAAACATGCTGCATTCTTATATATATATTTGCCCTTCATTTACACAAAAAATGTTAGAATAAAGCTTTTGTCAAAATTGTTTAACTTAAGGTTATGTATTTAACCAAACAATTTTTTGAAAGAGCCGACTGTTTATGCTATGAATAAGCCTACTTCTTTATTTACCTTTTTTTATACTAAATGATCGCTTTGCGCTTTAACGACTTCATATATTTTTCTTAATGCTTCATTGAGCTTATTCTATCGAAATTAGTTGTTTTAATGACTTTTCTGAAGTTGTAAAACATAGCTTCGTTTGAATTTAATAGAATTTTTAATAAAGTTTTAAAAGTCAAAGTTCTGAAAAAGTCATTTTTTTTTTTAAAGTTTAAATAATTTTTTAAAACTTTTTTTGTATTGTTTGATTCATTTTATTATATTCTATTATGTATTTATTATATTATTATGTATTTTTATTATTATGTTATTTCATTATTCTCATTCTCATTTAATATTTTTTATCATTAAGAGAAGTTGTTATTCCTAAAATTGTAAGGTCTTATTTAAAATCAGGACCTAGAAAGAATTTAAAATCTAAGGATCGTATAATGGCCTCTGCTATAATCACAGACACTCCTGAAAAAAAATAAAATTGAAGAGAAAGAAACAAAACAAAATACCTAAAAAAAGTGTTATTAAGAAGTTTAAAACAAAAAAATATACAAAAAAAAAGTATGATTCTATTGATTCTAGTGGTACCATATCGTTGCACAATGAT
This sequence comes from Hydra vulgaris, assembly GCF_038396675.1. Taxonomy (NCBI): domain Eukaryota; kingdom Metazoa; phylum Cnidaria; class Hydrozoa; order Anthoathecata; family Hydridae; genus Hydra; species Hydra vulgaris. The sequence continues at coordinate 28,584,663 of NC_088928.1, read as the reverse complement.
GCAAACTCCAATGATAAAATAGATTTATCAGAAATAAAAAAACAGAATGTTTGTGAAGAGGATGATAAAAAATCATTGTATTGCATGTAATAGAAGAATGGTACCAGTGCAAGGTATGTGAAGGATGGACACATGAATCTTGTGTCTTCAAAGGTGTCATTAATTTCTTCTGCCAAAAATGTTTCTGATGTTTTTGTAGTTTTTGATTTTGTAGTTCTTGATTTTGAATAATTTGTAAAACTATTATTAAAGCTGTTTTATCATTTGTTTTATCATTGATTATCATAGGGTTATAAAACTTTAAGTATAATCTGATTTTTAGAAGTCTATTTAATAATTTAATATTTTTAAAAAACTTGATAGTGTTCAAAAAAAAGTTACGGCTTATTCATGGCACAGAGGTGGCTCTTTCATTGACACAATGTTATGAATGAGCTGTTTTCTTTCTTTTTTTAAAACAGGTGTATGATAGATAAAGTTATTACAATTGAGTTTTTTTCACGCCATTTTAAAATTGGCTCTTGCATTCACGCTCTCCCCTACATATTGACAGATTAATTTTGATTACTTGATAAATTTTGAAATACTTATAATAATCAAAACAATCCAGAAAAGACAAGTAACAATAACTTGAAATACTTTGTCAACTTTTAGATATTTTCGTTTGTTGTTTCATATGGTTTTTTCCTAACTTTTTTTTATTGTTGTTTAATCATTTTAATTTGAGACAATCTAAAAATCGTGCATCCCATCTTTCATAATAAAAAACCGCTGTAAAACCGGTTATTGAACCGGTTGCTTGATTCGACGTCTTTGATAACTAGTATATTTTTTGACATTATCATTGTTTGATAATTTATTATTTCTACTTAAATGCTGTTATTATTTACGGTTTTCTCTTTGTATAATGACAAACTTGTAAAGTCATCCTTTTTTTAATACTACGTCTTTTTCATTCTTTAAACTGCAGTTATTTGTATTTTATATATTAGTTACCGTGTATGGTCCTATCCATGACTTTACAAGTTTTCCACCTTTTCTGTCATCACGTTTATGATTTCGCAATAAGACTTTTGTCCCAATAGCAATACTATTCTTTGGACTCTTTTGTCAAAGTCACATTTTTACCTTATTTCTGACTTTTGGATGTTTTTGTAAGCTTCATCAAAAATGCACTTCTTTATTTCATTCACTTTATTGAAAGTTTCCAAAATTGCTTTTTTGTTATTTGAATCATCGTCTGTTAGAGTAGCATTATCTTTATATTCAATCAAGTTCTGATCTATATCTATTGGCATAATAGGTTCTTTTAGATAAAGTAATGCAAAAGGTGAAAATCCAGTTGATTTGTGGTTCCTTATTTGCATTTGTGGTTGTGGTTCCTTATTTGCATTGAAAATAAAATCAATGATAAATAGCCATTCAAGAGCATCTTCTTTACCAATATGCATTTTTATTAATTGATTTTGACGTTCTACTAAACCATTTGCTTATGGATGATATGCACTTGTCACACGTTGATGTGTCCCAGTTTTTTTGATAGTTTCATTGGATAGCTCATTTACAAATTTACGGTCTTGATCGTTAATCTGTATTTCAAAACGGCCGTGCCTACATATTTGTTTATACAAGAATAATGCCATAGACTTTGCGGTTTTATCAAAAAGAGGTTCAGCCTCCATTTACTGAAATAGTCTACAATCAGATGTTTATAACCATTCACTTCTGGCAGTCAAATCAATCCCAACATGCTTCATGTTACATTTTAGAATATGCTTTGTAATAATGGTTTAACTTGAAGTTTCTTGTTTTTCACTTTTTGACAGTTATCAAATTCTGAAACATAGGTGGTAATGTCGTTTTTTCATTCCAAACCAAAAAAATCTGTTTTTTATATGTTCAGTTGTTGAATTGATGCCTATGTGGCCAGATAATGCCTCATTAGAAATATCAAAATTACCATCATCCACAGACTTAATTATATGCTGTTGCTCTATTTTACACCAAATAACCTTTCTCTATAAAAAAAATTAAAAATATATTCATTTATAATATTGATTTTGAAGTAGACCAAATTAAACTAGCATTACTAAATCAGAAAATAATTGGAAAATTGGAAACATGATATAATATAAGTAACTTGTATTGGATAATTTGAAACATGATATAATATAAGTACACTGTATATAAGATAATTTTATAAATATTAAAATAGTTATTTAAAAATTTATAATATATAAATTGATAATATCTTTTATATAGTGTACATACCATTAGAACATGTATTTGTACATGTACATTATAGAACGCGTATTTAACTTGTTAAATACATAGCTTAGTTATACAAAATGAACATAAAATTTTTTTGTTTTGATGTTTATTTCCTTTCTAATGGTTTTATCACAAAGCGCCGGCTTTTTGCTCCTGATTGTATTAGCAAAAAAAACATTTATTTCGCATGAGAACTAACAGTTCGATAGCATGTCAACAAATTATTTTTTCAGACTTTATAAACCGCTTGTTAATGGATGTCTAAATATCATCAGCATGTTTATTCTTTTTTAAATAGATTAAAGATTTATCAATCAATATGTAAAAAAGACAATATAAAAAAAGCTACTATTCAAGAACCTTAAAATGTTTCTTTGAAAACCTCCTCACTGTGTAAAGGGGTAACTTTGCAGCACGCATTTATTAATTTATCCCAAATCTCGCTAGAACAAAAAATTAAAACTATATAAACTGTTTACCTTATCGCCAGATTTACCCAGATGATACAACTCATTATTTTCAATTACAAGTGGCTTTATTTTTCTTCGGAAATCCGATTTATCACCTTGACTAATAACTGTCTTTGAATATATACCCTTTATAAAAAAATTATAAACATCATTAAAATAAGTAAGCATTGTTAAGTTTTTAAAAGATTATATGCCACTGCATTAATCGAGTAAAAAGATTTCAATTTTTTTGCTTTAATATTTGCTTCTTTATTGCTTTTTAAAAACTGCAGTAACCAAAACGTTTAATAGTATTCACAAAATACAACGTGGTTTGGTTTAAAAAATACATTTTGCCACAAAATATTTTATGGGAGTAAAAATCTTATAATGGAAGTAGAAATTTAATAGGAGATTTTTACTGGGGAGTAAAAAACGCGGGAGTAAAAATCTCATACTACACCGGATGGCACAAAAAAATTTCTGCAATGCTGTCAAAAATGCTCAAAACAAAAACCTGAACACATAAAAATCCATAAAATATTAAAAAATACAACACTAACAGAAGAGCAATACAAACTCGAAATTGTACTCCATAAACAAGAAAAAAGACTGAATCACGAAAGAATTTGACAAGTTTTGAAAATCGCTTAAATGCTTAAATCGCTTATAGAAAACATATATACTTTTACAAATTTTAAAATTCCACCTTGTGCAAAACTTGACGAGATAATATTATCAGATGAAAATATAAAAACGGTGATTTCTCGCCTAAAATTAAATAAATCCAAGGACGCCTTTGGAGTCTCACTTGGACATTTAAAGATTGCGAGCTGTGAAGCACTAACAGAATGGCTCAGAAAATTCTTTAATTTTTTTATTAATGATAGGCAGGAACCCCAAAATTGATGGTCTACTTCACTTATAATACCACTTCCTAAATCGTACAAAAAATTGATTCAAATCGCGAGATAAGTATCATTTCAATTTTTATGAAACTAACAGAATATTTAATCCTATTAATATGTCCAGAAATAAAAGAAGCTTATCCTCTTCAATTTGGTTTTACTAAAAATAGCGTAACTCTACACGCTGAGATACGCTTGAGTGATACAATCAAACACTACAACAACAATAACTCATCTGTCTATCTCCGTTCCCTAAATACTGAAAATACGTTTGGCAGCTGCAACTGGGACATTCTGTTTTTTTGTTTGTTTTTGTTTTTTTGTTAATTCACCTCCTCAAGGCCCAGAAGGCCACTACAGTCGAGGAGGCTACTTAATTGTAGCTATAACCCTCTCTATAACTCCGAAACACAAATCTTGACAAACAAGGGCGCTGCGCGGATAAACAAGTTAAGCGCGGTACTACCAGGGACGTGGTGGGAATTGAACTCGGAACCTCTTGCTTATGAAGCAAGTGCTCTACCGCTACACCACTACCGCAACAAACTGTTTGGGAGTACAATGATAAAAAAATTACATTTGTATATTGTTAATACCTGTCGTCATTATACTATGAAAGCAGTGCTTCCGTTTCTTATCTAGGTTGAAAATAATACCCATTCTATTCAACGCAAGAAGTGAAACAGAGATCTATTCTCTCGCCTCATTCGTATAACATTTACACTTAAAACTTACTAGAAACCTTACAAAACGAAAGCATTGTAGGTACATCAATAAATGGAAACTATACGGGTGTTGTAGCATGTGCTGATGATTTAGCATTATACTCTTAGCCTTCAAAAGCTTATTATTACCTGTAATATATACACAAAAGAAAATTGCATAAAATAAAAAGCTTATTATTACCTGTAATATATACACAAAAGAAAATTGCATAAAATTTCATAAAAAAAAAAAAAAAATATATATATATATATATATATATATATATTTATTCATATATATATATATATATATATGAATAAATCGTGAAAGTTACGCTTCCGAAATGTTTTTTTCAAAAGTGCCTTTCGGAACGATTTTTTATTTGCAGTAAAAACGAATTACTTATGAAGCGTTTGTTATTACAAACGTAGAAAATATTTTTTGTAGTATTTATTACTTTTTATGTTATGGTTTTTATATTTATTTTATTAATATTTATTTATTTTAGTTTTATAATATTATAATAATTTTATAACGCAGTTTTAAAATAATTTAAAAATAAATTACTATTTAGTATACAAGTATCCCTTATAATGTCGTAATGCAATTTAGACATTAAAAAGTCACGTAAATATTTTAAAATTCAATATCCAAGTTTAAAGAAACAGTTAAAGCAAATACAGTAAAATTATTTAAAATTGTAGATCCAATTGGATTCTCGGAATGTCACACGAAAAAGATCAACCCTGGTGCAAGGTGTGCTTTTTTTCTACTTGATGATATATCATTTTAGACTTTTTAATTTGTCCATGTAATATACTTAATTTAATATTAGTAAGTAATTCTTAGGAGCTTATTGATTTCGTTATATGTTTGTATATGTTACACAATTTGATTAATTTTTTATGTTATATCATATGTTGTCATATATTAGGCTTGAACAGATACTTACTTAGGCTTAAACAGATACTTTGTGATTTTTAATTTTATAATTATTATATATATTTAGAGAATTAAAATTATGTATAACAAAGTATTGTCAAATTAGGTAACAAATAAATACCTTGTTTTGAATGTATTTATATGTGATTTTTAATTGTAAGATTCTTACAAATTACTGTAAGATAACTCAGAATCCAGTTGCATAATCCAACAAGATATGAATGAAATGAAATTCTTGTCACATGGTGCACAGTGGGCCAGTAGGTGGACAAAATGGGAATAATTTTAGTTGTCTAATCTTAAAAACTTATATAATTTCAGTATCTATATATATAAGGAGAAATTTATTGGTAATTTATTTTTATTAAATCCCTTAGTTACCAGGACTCTGTGCATTTGAATATTAAAATAAAAAAATTAAAAAATATATATAAATTAGTAATTTTGGTGACATCAACGTTGTGTGATATTTTAATTACATCTGCGTTTTTAAAACAAAAAATTAGTACATGTTATTTTGGAGTATTTAGAGATAAGAAAAACAATTGTTTGAAATAAAATTTGTCATAGCATGTTATTTCAGTTATACTTTGAAAATCACAGATTAAAAAAAAAATCTTTAGGAAATATATTTTTTGCCGCACCATAACTAACAATTACCACAATTCGCCGTGTGTTGTCTTATATTTATTTGAAATATATAATGCTTCAATCGAGTTTCTATTGATTGTTCGTCCCCTTAAATCCCCGTTCATATTTTTTTTATGTTTTAACTTAGTTTCTATGGTAGTTAATTTTGGATAGCAACAATCCATTTTTACAATGACGTTGATTTTACAGTATTTTATTTGCGCTAAGTACACAATATTGGGCGTATGTATTAAAATAAGATTCACAATTCTTATGAGGTTAATTTTTTTGATGCTATGGATAACTTACTTTGCATTGCATAGCAACAACATATTTTTGCTAGTTGTTTGTAATTCACTTACTAACACTAACAGTAATTTAATTACTTTTAATTTTAACTACTAACATTTGTAGTAACTTAATTACTAAAAAGAATAAGTACCCTACGCGGCATATATATTATAATATTAAACTTTTAAATACAAAATATTTGTTAGAAGAATTATTTAGATACGGTTTTATTAAACTTTGACATTCATAGTTTTCTCCAAAAGAACAATCTTGGTATTTCAAAACAAAATATTACTGAAGAAATTTGTTCAGCCAAATTGCTGAATTTAAAGACGTTGATATTAGGCATGCTGTTCAACGATTTGTTAACTTGTATAAAAAAAAGTGCAAACCTGCTAACTATGTCAAGATTTTTGAAAAGAAGTTTGTAAACTGACTTAATGAACACTTAGTTGTCAGTAAAAGACAATGAACCAACTGCAAGTAGACGTGATCGAAAACCGGTTACATTTGATGATAGTTATACTAAAATTAAAAAATGGTGTGCATCTGGTATACTTAAATCTCATTCATCCAACAAATTATTTTTTGCTGCTGGTAAAAAACTAAGAGATGAATCTATTGTTATTGCTGCCAAGTACGTTTTAAATATTTCATATACAGATAAAACAAGAAATTATTTTCCAGACAAAGCACTGGCTTTAATAATTGATGCCAGCCTGACAAAAGCTTCATGTAAATTGATTAAAAGCGGAGCCTTGGAGAAAAAATATAACATCTACCCAGCTTGAGGTCAACTATGAGGTCAGGGATGCAAAATTTAAATTGTTATTCTGAAAATATAACAGTTTGGCTTCAGTTCATTTAAAAAATTTAATGATTCATACTTTGCAAAGAACCTGTGCACTTCAGGAACCTGTGCTAAGGCACTCAATATTGAACGACAAAGCAATAAAAGCAATGACACTCACGTGAAAGGTTTTGGTTATGCTACTGGTCAAAGCATTTATAAAAAAATATCAAAACCTTTTATTCAGATATTAGATTATCCTGGTAACACTCTCTTCAGGATATGAAATAGACTGATTATTGTTTTGACGTTGTTAGACTATATGTGTCCCTTTATCCATGGAATTACATGGCTCAATCAGTTCATAAAGCATTGATACATGGGCATCACATAATTAAAACCCGTACACGATCCATTGAACTTATGTCAGAGGAAGCTCAAGAGGCAAGAAATAAACCTAGTTTCCAGTGATCCTGTTATTTCATCACTGCCTTAATCTCCATTACACCTAACAAATCATGAAACATTTCCTTCAGATGTTTTACGATTATTTAAACAATCTTCAAACCATATTATTTTTTTATAATTTTTGGAAAAATTTTATGTTGACAATTCTTCCACAATTTTTGTTTTTATTATTCACCTAAATACTTAATTGTTATTCAATACAGGTGGGTCAAAAATCCAATAAAACTTATTCAAAATCAATTTACCCCTTTGTAACTAAGGAAAGTATTTTGTAACTAAGCAATATAAGTATCCATGGCAACTAAATAAAAATTTATCACTTTTATAAGAAATGTGATCTCATATTAGAACTCGTGCCAAATTTAGTGAATATAGCACTCGTAAAATACCTGCAAATACCAAAAAAGGTTGTTGCTAAGCAAAATAAAGATATCCATAGCAACGAAATAAAATTTTTTACCTTTATAAAAAGCGCAGACTTGATATTAGTACTCATGCTAATTTTAGTGAATATAGCCCTATTGTTAAATTAGTTATAAATTTTGTCCAGTAAAAGTGAATTCTGACCCACTGTGTGGTGGTCTGGTATTTCCATAACGTCTAAGAGAAACAATTTCAAATTTTAACATTAAACTTTAATGTTGAAATTTGAAATTGTTTTTCTTTTTTTCTCACCACTTTAATGATTAAAGTGGTGATTTTATATCAGTTTTACTTTTCCTAGGTGAGATGCTTTTATCACTACTAAGGAGCCATGCTGAGGTTCCTTTGCCTAATAAATCTGTGACGGATACGCGATAACAATTACATTATTTGCAAATAAACTTTTTTTTCTTTCAATATTTTTGTGTGCATTTGACAAAAATGACAGCTAATTTTTTTTTTTCTTTTCTTTCTTCTTCTGTTTAACATAGTATAATAATTTTTACAATGCTCGTTTAAATATATATATAATAAATTCTGTTACAAGAGCATACACTATACTCTTGTATAGTGTATACTCTTGTAAGGAACTCAAAGAAGATAAGGATAACATTACGTTATCGCAATCTTTTCGAGTATAATATAAATATAAAACTCATAATAAATATACAAAAGAGATCGTATATAAGTATTTATATACTTATATATGATCTTATGATAAATCTGGTCATTCAACTGATCATGCAATCACTCACCTTGTTCATGATATATTTAAAGGGTTTGATGAAGACAAGTATACCCTAGGTGTATTTATCGATTTAAGTAAAGCTTTTGACACTGTCAATCATCAAATCCTTCTATCCAAACTGAAAAGTTATGGTATAATAAATACTAATTTGTCCTGGTTTGATAGTTACTTGTCTAATAGAAAGCAGTTTATTGAAATAAATAAATCATATGAATATGATAGCGGAAAAACGGAATATAAGTCAATCACCTGTGGTGTTCCTCAAGGATCAATTTTAGGACCACTTTTATTTCTCGTTTATATTAACGACTTATATAAATTTTCTAACATTTTAAACTTAGTTTTGTTTGCAGATGATACAAACTTGTTTTATTCTAGTAAAGATATCAGTAAATTATTTCAAACAGTAAACAAAGAACTTGAAAAATTAACCCAATGGTTCAAATCAAACAAACTATCTTTGAACATCAATAAATCCAAATACACTTTGTTCCATCGTCTTCATAAAAAACAAGATATTCCATTAAAACTTCCTGATCTTTTTATTGATAACGCATTATTAAAAAGAGAGCAATCAATAAAATTTTTAGGTGTGGTTCTGGATGAAAATTTAACCTGGAGGGACCACATAGGTCTAATTGAAAATAAAATATCAAAAAATATAGGTGTTTTGTATAAAGCCAAGCAGTTTTTAAATCTATCTTGTTTAAAAAACTTATATTTTTCTTTAATTCATTGCTACTTAAATTATGCAAACGTTGCTTGGTGCAGCACAAACGCAACAAAAGTAAAAAAAACTGTTTAGTAAACAAAAACAGGCTATAAGGATAATTATCCTTAAAAAACATTTTATTTGATGAATATGCATTTTTTTAGGGGGGGCTTAATGATAAGATGAATTTTGTCTTCTTCAAGCCCCAGTCATGTAAATATTTGTAATTACAAACGTAGACCGTTTCTCTCACACTCAAACATTATTTAATAAACTTAATATTCTAAATGTATATAAACTAAACCTTTACCATATTCTTATCTTCATGTTTAAACTTGATAAAAAAATATCACCAATGTTATTTAATTCACTTTTTGAAAAAATAAACCACATATACCCTACCAGATTTTCAAAAAACAATTACATTCAATCCAAAACACATTATTCAGCAACCAAATTCTCAATTGCTAACCGAGGTCCTAAGCTGTGGAATACAATATTAAATAATGATCTGAAATCTAATTATTCTTTAAACCAGTTTAAAACAAAACTTAAGCAATTACTGATGATACATGAAAATGAATTAAAGTTCTTCTAAAAAGCTTTTTAAACTAGCAAACAAAAACAAAAATTAATCTACTAATTACTCTTTAATATTATATTTAATATTCTAAACAATAGTCTGCTATTGTAAATGTATTTCTTATCTTATAAGTTTTGAATTTGCAAACGATTTTTTTAAGTTTTATTATTTGAAATACTAATTACTAAAAATATTGTAAAATTTTATAATTTCAATTTTTATTAAAAAAAGTTATTGTAAATTCTTTTTGTAATATTAATACTTATATATCATCTTATTTTACTAATCAGTTCTTAAATATAAATACTCTTTGAATTACTAAATATTTTAAACGTTATATATTTTATTTTTTGCATTTTGTTAAAACATTTTATTTGATGAATATGCATTTTTTTAGGGGGGGCTTAATGATAAGATGAATTTTGTCTTCTTCAAGCCCCAGTCATGTAAATATTTGTTTTTATAAATTACGAGTGTAAATTATTTTCAATCGGCAAATACAATACTAAAAAAAAAAAAAAAAAAAAAAAAAAATGATCAAAAGAAGAATATAAACACGTATAATATAAAGCTCGTATTAAGAAGCAAATAAGTAGCAAAGTTACCCGTAAAATAGTCAAACAAACAAAAAATTAATTAGTTAAAATAAAAATAATTTATAATTATTAAAATCATTACATTTTAAAAATTTCTTTTTTTGCTTGTAACTTAAATAAACTTAAGGACTTCACCGTAAACTTAAAATCCTTTTGACACTCATTCCATAATTTAGGTCCTCGATAAGATATAAAATATTCTGAGAGTTTGTTACATTTCCGAGGCAATTTATAGTTAATGTTTCTATTTGATCTTAGATTATACTTATCATTTAGCTTTATTTCGAACTTATTATAAAAATTTACTGGTAAAAGATTGTTGTAGTATCTATACATAAAAATTAGATGCTGATAGATATTTATTTCAAATATATCCATTTTTTTCATATCTTTGATAAGAGGTTTTGCATGTTCACGTTTAAATTTAGAGTATATGATTCGGCAAGCGTGTTTTTGTAGCTTATAAATTTTTTCAAGTTTTGTTTTATGCGTACTTGCCCATGATATTAGCATAGTTAATGAAACAGTGAATCAGCCCAAAATATATCAATTTGAGACTTGAAATATTCACGTAGGGGCGGACTCGATACATTACGCCAATAGTTCTGATGATTTTTGATTGAATATAGTTTATCTGGGGAAGCCAGGATAAACTTTCATCGAAAAGAATTCCTAGGAACTTTATACTTGTTTGCTTTTTAACTAATTTATCATTTAAATAAAGTTCAGGCAACTTAAGCTTTTTTTTTTTTTTTTTCTCATAACAAATTATACTCTATTTTTTTTTCTCAAACAAATTATACTCTTTTTTTTTTTCTCAAACAAATTATACTCTATTTCATAAAAATAACTCTTGTTTTTTTCTATGAAATAGTTTGTTTCTCAACATTAAGTCATCATTTATGAAATAGTTTGTTTCTCAACATTTATGAAATAGTTTGTTTCTCAACATCAGTCAAATCAACATAAATTCTCAACAAATAATTTGTTTCTCAACATTAAGTGACAGTTTGTTTGCCCTAAACCAAATATTAACTTTATGTAATTCCATATTCATATCTGAATAGAGTTGTTTAATATTATTATTGGAAAGAAATAGATTTGTATCATCTGCAAACATTATTGAAGTTTTGATGATGCATTGCAAAAGTCATTAACATAAATAAGGAGCGGACCAAGGATTGATCGCTGCGGAACTCCGCATCCAATATTTAATGTTCCGGATTGTTCATTATGAACATATTGCTTTCTATCTGTAAGATAACTTTTTATCCAGGAATATGTTTTATTATTAATTTTTTCTAAGAGAATTCAATGGTCAACTGTATCGAATGCTTTAGATAGATCTATAGATACTCCTAAAGTATATTTGTTATTGCTAAAACCATTAGTTATATGGTTGACTATTTCAATAATTGCATGTTCAGTTGAGTGATTTTTCTGGAACCCTAATTGTTTTGGGTAAAACAAACTGTTTATAGTGAAATACTCGAATATTCTATTATAAATTACGCGTTCAAACAGTTTTGAGAATACAGAAAGTAATGATATAGGTCTATAGTTTGTATAAATCCGAATGATCGTTGCATTTGTAAATTGGGATTGTTTTAGCTATTTTAAGAGCATCAGGGAAAAAAATTTAATAAAAGTTTCAGTATATGAAAAAAGGGTTTGCTTAAGCTAGTTTTGTTAAAAATCACTATATTACTAGAGATTTTATCATATCCTGGGGATTTATTTTTTTTAAAGAAGAGTATGCTGTTTCAAATTCTTTATAACTTAATTCATTATCATATAATATTTTGTTATTTGAGGGTTTTAGATAGATTTTAAATGATTCTGATGTTGCCAATATTTTGTTGACAAGTTTAGTTTCAACATTTTTGAAATACTTGTTGAACTCTTTTGAGATTAGGTTTTGACAGAATATATCGGTGTTTTCAATATTAATTCTCTTAGGCAGTGAAGGAGCAATATTTTTGTCTTTTCCGATGATGTTATTAATTATGGACCATGTTCTTTTACTATTAAATTGGCAATTCAAAATTGGCTTACTGAAATAACTTTTTTTTTGCATTTTTGATTGGTGAAAGTATTTATATTTGTTGTAATTTAGTTCATTTTTTGTGTTTTTATTTTTTAGAAATTTGTTATATAGTTTTTGCTTTTTTTTGAGCATTTTAATATCGATTTGGTCATCCATTGGTTAGCAATAGCTTTTGCCTTAACTTTAATATCCTCATATGGACAGGTTTCATTGTAGTGTTTTAATAATGTACTTAAAAAGTTATTAAAAGCTTCGTTAGTATCATTGCTTTTATATACATTACTCCATGATTCTTGTTTTAATCTACACGTTAGTTAGTTAATATTACAAAATTTAATGTTACGTTTTTTCAAATTAGTTGACTATCAGACGCAGTTTTTAAATAATTTACTTTTAAGAAGATAGGAAAATGATCACTAATATCTGTAAGGAAAATTCCAGTTTCAAATGTTGATTTTAGGTGGTTATTAATGAAGATATTGTCAATCGCAGTTGCTGAGTTTTTTGTAACACGTGTGGGTTTATTAATTATTGATCAGGCGTTGAGTTTAAATAGCATTTTAAAAAAGGATTTTATTTTAGGAAATTTTTGATAAGTCAGAGCATCAAGGTTTATGTCCCCAATAATATAAGGGTTTTTATTTTCATTATTAATTTTTATGATAGAATTTTTCATAAAAATTTCAAACGGTTTATTTTTACCTTTTGGCGGACGATAAATACATCCTACTAATATATTACTATATTTATTGTTTATAATTTCGATGAAAAGACTTTCGTAGTTAGAATAAGAGAAACATTGTACTTTTTTAATTTTATACATATATTTATCGGAGACATAAACCCCTAATCCTCCACCTTTTTTCCCGCTGGCTCTTGGTTGGCTAACTAATTTATAAGATTGCAAACTATAGATAGAATTCAATTCAACAGAACTTTCTGTATCGTGCTAAGTCTATGTAAGAGCTATGACGTCAAACGCGTAATTTAAAATTCTTTCAACTTCTCAATATTTTGCTTCATGCTTCTAATGTTTACGTATAATAAAGAAAATGAATTAAGATCTTTTGATACTTTGAAGTCGAAAAGACTAAAATACGGTATGTCGATTAAGTTCATTTGAGTTTCTTGAAAAATATTTATGTTTTCATTAGATAAGTTATTAATTATAACCTCCCGAAATGGGTCAAAGTTCAGATTTTCAAAGTATCTACTTTTTGGAGTTTTTATTTCCATTTTTGAAAATAAAGAATTTAGATTAGACAAATAGTTTCAATAATTTTACTTTATATATATAAATATAAATTTAGATCAAATCAATCCAGATTTTAAATTTGGAGCAACGTTTGATTTCTTTTTATTAAACTCGTGTACTACGAGCTTGTTGTATTATTAAGTAGTTCCCTACTAGCACTACTGTAGAATGGCATGAATACTAAACATGTTTACATTAATGCAAAATATATTTGCCCAGAAAAACTCGCGAGGGTTACTTAAAAAAATTGGACGGTAAAAAATCTCCAACCCTCTAGGTTGGAGCTCTAGCGCATTGGGAAACAGTATTTTAAATTCTCTATTTAGTTTTAACTTTAGCGAGTGCATATTACAAATGTCTTTGAACATTGATATTTTGCTAAACCAAAACTACCCAGTAGATTTGACAAATTTAAGCATGTTTAAGTTGAATTCATTGATAATGAACATTTATTCATAATAAACAATTACAAATAAGGTTTCCAATATGCTTTATTGCGATAATTCAAAAAACTTAAAAGAAAATAAAGTCTTTAATTTGTCCATAAACTCACTGATTTAAACCATTTAATTGGGCATGCTCTCAATGATAGAGTTTTTTTTACTGTGTATGCCTTCAAGACATTTATTCTTTTTAGCCGCTTCCTAAAATAAATATATAAAAAAATCAATTATATAAATAAATATATAAAAAATCAAATATATAAATAAATAAAAAACCAAATAAACTTGTTAAAAACTATAAAAATCATTAAAAAATTGTTTAAAAAAAACTTTTCTTTCGGAGATCGAATGCCTCGGAAAAAATTGATTTTTTGTTTATTTAAAATAAAAATAAAAAAGTCGATATTTATGATTACAGTCATTTGAGGTGAAAGTCATTAGTTTATCCAGTGATCACTGAGAGTAGCACATCATTGTCACCCCAAACAAAATTTCCATACTGTTTAGAATGGGAGTGGCGTAAGTCAATTGTCACTCTTTTTTATGTTAAGTTGTGTTGCTAAGTATAAATATATTATTCAGTTTGACACCATATACATCGAACCAATCGGAAGAAAAGAGACCGGTGCAGTTAAAATATATCCCTATGGAAAACTACTCAAATGTACGACCATTATAAGGACAAAAGAAGCAGGATATGATGGATCTTAAAAAAATGTACGACAAAAATTTTGTAAATTTTTTAGAACTAAAAACATTTTCTGAAACTAAATAAACAAAAATTTATATCTTAAAAACTAAAAATGTCGCTTTATTTCATTCGTTTACTTTTTAAATTAATCGTAGTGTAAGTTAATTTTTACTACTGCAAGTCATTTTATTTTATTTTCTGTCCAGGTTGATAGTGGTGCAAGTCATTTAGACCCTCCAGAGTTAAGTTTCTGGTAACAATAGCTATACAAATGCTACATACTTTAAAAGACCAATATTTTATGTTAACATAGTAGCAGAGTTTTTTTTCTTTGCATGTTGGGATTTTTTTACATTTAATTTAATAAACCCTTAAATATCTAAAAATGAGGAAAAATTGACTTATACCAACTTTATATATATAAAAGATATTACTATTGTACTTTACTATCAATTAACATTAGAAATCATTTTGTGATTTCTCTCTATCAGGGAAATCATAGATGGCATGTTGAACACGAAGATATCGTCATTAAAAGGCTAGAACAAGTTGGAATGTTGAATAGCGTACCGTTTGTGTTCTAAATATAGAATTTTTTTCAGAAACGTAAGGCATTTTTTATTAACTATATTACATTTCTTTTAACTTACAATACATTTTTCATAAATATCAATAATGTAAGTTCCGATTTAAAATTGAACCTTCATTACTGTCTTGGATGCGAAAAATTGTGAAATTTTAGTTTCGGCGTGTTCAAAAAAATAGCATATGCAAATTTATTCAATAAAATAAGTGAGTACTGGAACAAGACATTGTAGGGTCATTTCGGATAAAGCGAGCCAATAAAACTAAAATCAGTGTGTATTAATAACTATGTGAGATATCTTAATACTTCTTGTACTAGAAAACTCTATAACAGATACCTAAACTATGATATAATGTAAAGTGAGCTACACTAATATAAAGTGAGCCAAGTAAACTATATATGATACATAGGAAAGGCTCGCTTTATATTAACAAATTTATAAAGTGAGCCACCATTATTGGTAAAGCGAGCCAATAGCTTATATGATTATTCTAAAGTGAGCCATTTAGCTTTTATTTCAAACAAAAATTTACAAAATTGGAAGTATTATTACAAATAATATTTACTATATTAATATTAACTTTATTACCTACGATATAGTAAACTGGTATTAAAAGTTTGCAAACATTAACCTCAAATGCATACAATGCAAAAACTTTAAAGAACAAAAGCAATATAAAAATGTCAGCGACTAGTCTAATAAAAATAATACTGCTAAAGCTGCAGATCAATGATGCAGTACAAAATGCAAAATATCAAGTCTTAACTAGAGTTAATTTACTTAGTTGTTGTTTGAACACAATCAGCACATAGTTGTCCACGCACGGTTATTTCGATACAGCTCTCATGTAACCAATCACGGCACGCGTCACACTCAATCCATTCATCATCAATGAGAGGATCAGTTGCTTCACCATATGCAAACCCACAATATTTGCAAATGTCCTCTTCTTTTTGTTTCTTTTCTTTTTTGGATTCTTTCTTTTTCTTTATAACCTTCTGTTTAACAGTTTTCTTCTGTTTCTTTTCTTTGCTGGTCTCTTTCTCTTTAGCTGCTTTTTTTGTTATTGGTTTGGTTCTTTCTTGAATAAATGCTACATTTTCTTCTGATGTCAATTCATAAGATGGTGGTTTCTTACGTGGCCGACTGCTTTGTGGTCGATCTCTGTGTGGCACTGGCATCAAGTTTTCGAAAGACACATCGAGGTCTGCTTGTTCAATTGACACAATTGCATTTTCATCAGTGGTAGGCAAACAAGTACTACCAGCAATATCAGTATTGACATGTTGCTCATGCTGCTTATCTAGGCGAGTATTAGAATTAGATGCATTAATATTATCTTTATTAGCTGTATCAACAAGTTTAGCACTAGAACTATTTGAAATATCTGGCAATTGCATTTCATTCAGATTAATTATGTCAACGGATTCGGTCACAGAAATCAACTGCAAATTCATAGCTGCATTAGGTATAGGTGGCTGTTCAATACTCGATCGCAGTGGCAAACAAGAATTTTCAATATTTGACAACATATTGGGCTGAGAATTCGAGGCTGTTGAATCTAATTTTCTTTCTGTAATGGTGCTTGGTGCAAAAGCCTCTTCAGGAATAGCTTTGGCATTAAATGGAAACAAGCCAGTAGCACGAAAGCCAGCCTGAGCCATATTTCCTTTTTGCCATAAATTTAGTTTTGTGCCTGCATGACTTTGTTTTTTTGGACTTCGATGTTGTCCTCGAATTGCCGGTACCTGCTTGGACAATTTTTGTTTTCCTTGAGATTTTTGGCTTCTTCGGGCCGTGATCGGTTGATAACGTACCATTCTGTAAAAATATAAAAAATTCCAATAAATTAACAATTCATGTGGGTCAAAAAGCAAAAAAATTTATAATATTTTTTACATTTATTTATTATTGCAATTTTTGGAAAAGTGAGCCAATGGCTCGGTTTACCTGAATGCCCTTGGCTCAGTTTATGCAGTTTATGCTAACAGTTATGCAAAACCGAGCCAGGTTGAAAATTCGATTTAAAAACTTTATCATCGCTCAAATACATATCAACACTGTATTTTTTGAAATAGTTTCTCATATTACTAATATTACAATCATATTTACTATAAATAGTGTCAAATATGAAATACTCACTTTTCTTAATTGAAGCTAAACAAAATATAAGGTCTTAAAGCGAAAAAACGTTTTGTTACTACTCGAATGATTATAATTATACCACCGCGAAAATAATTGCTTAGCAACTGTTTTTAAAATATTCATTAGACTTTAAAATGAATAACTAATATTAAATAAATTGTTATAAATCGAAAGCATAATTTGATTTCGTAAAATTGCAATATTTAGGTGACCGGCTCGCTTTATCCGAAATGACCCTAAATATTATTTGTATGGTACATTTAATTTTCTTGTGGTAACTGAAGATGGGGCGAAACAAACATTGCTCTGCAGACAAAAGTAAAATAATTTTAAACATGTTGTCCAATGGGCTTAACATTTCTCAAATTTCGCGTCGACTAATCTGTTCTAGCGAATTGGTTCAAAACTGTTGTAAACATGTTAGGCGTTCTATGAGACAAAAAAAAACAACCCATTGTATCTGCTCAACGCAGAAGAGTAAATAATAATGTTTGGGGTGCTATGTGCTGGAATGCTATTAGTCAACTGGTCAAAATTGATGGAAATTTGGATCAATACAAATACAAAAATATATTACAAAATGTAGCAAAGCTGTGTTCTGATGATAACTTGTTACTTGGATTACAGTGCACAACAACTTGAAGCATGCAAGGCTTGTAAAATCTTGGCTTGACGAAAAGAATGTTATAGTATGGCCTGACTATCAATATCAATATTTAGCTTTGATGGAGTAAATCTAATCTAACAAATTCAAGGCACTATGAAAAAAACATGTATAAACAGATAATCAAGGACATGTTAACATATGCAAAGAAAAAAATGTCACACGATTAGACTTTGCAATATGACAGCAATCAGAAGCACATATTTAAGCTAGTCAAAGAATTTTTTGAATGAAAATTCAAAAAATTCTTTGACTAATGAATGAAACTTCAAAATTTTTATAGATGTACTTAGTCTAATTACTTTTGAGCAAATAATTTGCATTAATTTAATAAAAATTTAAATAATCACTCCCAAATTTAAATTTTTGTTTTATTTTATATATATAAATATATATATATATATATATATATATATATATATATATATATATATATATATATAAACAAAAATTTAAATTTGGGAGTGATTATTCAAAATTTTATATATATATATATATATATATATATATATATATACACACACACATATACATACATATATATATATATATATATATATATATATATATATATATATATATATATATATATATATATATATATATATATATATATATATATATATATATATATGAAACAGAAACGGAAACTGATGGAGAGACTGAAGGAGAATTTTTTATTGAATATTCGGAGAATGAGATTGAATATGAAGAAAATATCGAAAAAAATCTACAGAAGTGTGTATATATATATATATATATATATATATATATATATATATATATATATATATATATATATATATATATATATACACACACACATACTTAGGTTGTTAGGAAAGTTCGTAGAACTCCCCTATAAAAAAAAAAAAAAAAAAAAAAAGAGTTATTTTAATTTTATTTTATTAAATGTTCAAAATAATGTCCATCACTATCTATACAAAGTTGCATCCTTTCAAGCCATTTGTCAAACGTTTTTTTATACTCTTCTTTGGGTATACTTTGAAGTAGCTTGGTTATGCGAGTTTTTTGACTTTCGACGTTAGTATCGCCATCAAGACTTTTTTTTATCAAGTGGAATAGCCAATAATCGGATGGAGCTAAAGCTGGTGAGTATAGTGGGTGACGAACTATTGTAATTCCAGCTTGGTTTAGACAATTTGTGACAGATTGAGTCACATGGGGTCGAGAGTTATCATGGAGAGTTATCATGGAGAGTTATCATGGAGAGTTATCATGGAGAAATTTGAATTATCATGGAGAGTTATCATGGAGAGTTATCATGGAGAAATTTCAATTATCATGGAGAGTTATCATGGAGAGTTATCATGGAGAGTTATCATGGAGAAATTTGAAATTTTGAGTGCCTGTTTTAGGTCTTTGCTTATTTATTGCACTTATAAGTGGTTTCAAACAATTTTTTATATAATATTTGCAAATGAACAAC
Source organism: Hydra vulgaris (assembly GCF_038396675.1). Classification (NCBI taxonomy): domain Eukaryota; kingdom Metazoa; phylum Cnidaria; class Hydrozoa; order Anthoathecata; family Hydridae; genus Hydra; species Hydra vulgaris. Next base: position 28,564,865 of record NC_088928.1, on the reverse strand, counting down.
ACCTGTTGTTTTGAGGAAGATGTAGAACATGTTTTTTGGCTGAAACCATCTACTATAGTTCTTAGACTTTCACCTTCACCGACCCAATTAGCGTTAGCCGACTTATGTCCAACTTGTCTCAAATAAAATTACGACTCATCCCCTGTAATAATATCACATAGTCCTCATGGGCCGTTTCTGAAAAGGGCTAAATTTTCCTTACATGTCTCAACTCTATTCTTGCGATTTTGATTGGTTAACTCGTGGGGTATCCAACGTGAATTTTCTTTTTTTAAGTGCATTGTAAATAATTTTGTTGATTGTAAAACGATTAACCAATGTCAGGGCTTCAATTAAATCATGTGCTGCATGCGGATTTTCTTCAATAATGGCCCGCACACGTTCAATATTCTCAGCTGTATATGTGGTTTGAGGGTGCCCTGAACGAGGATCATCTTCGAGACTCTCTCTACTATCTCTAAATAAAGTAGCCCACTTGGCAACTGTACTATATTTTGGAGCTTGGTCACCATGAACTAAAACCAATTCATCGGGTATGGCTTGTGCTGAAACTCCAAGTAGAGCACGGGTTTTAATATATGCTTGATATTCAAATTTTTCCATTAAATTTTTTTTTTTTTAAACGCATATAATAAATTTGAATAACTTTTTAAATAAATATTCAAAATACTTCAACAAGTACTTAAAATGTTCATAATTAAACACAGTTTAAAATAATATATAAATATTTAATTATTTCCTGTCTCATTGTATCTTTATAGATGAAGTTCTATGAACTTCTCTAACAACCTAAGTATATATATATATATATGAAAACCTCAGTGGAAAAACCAGTAATGTCACATTTTTGAAATTTTTGAGTTATTATTATTTTTCAAACAAGCATTTTATTTTTTAAGCATATTTTTTAATTACCAAGTGAAAAAACCAGTCCAGTCCTTAAAAAAGAGGATAAATTAAACATAACCAAATGGAACAATCGGTGATGTGCAGGGTTACATTTGGAAACACCTGTCCGAAGTTTTTATAGTTTACGAAACCATGTGATTCCTTTATACCGCAAGTATTGATTGAATAAAAAGCCGCAGAAAAAAGTAAACAAAAAATAAAATGGTTTGCAATGATAGTCTGGTGGTTACAGAAATATCAAGAAAAAGAAAGATTAATATTAATTCCAAGAATAGAAAAAAAAATACCTAATTTATCGAGCCACATTATTGGGGCAGACTGTAATTGTATTCAACTTGCATGTCTTAAAAATATTAGTAGTGAGAAAAGAAACAAACTAATATATATATATATATATATATATATATATATATATATATATATATATATATATATATATATATATATTTGTGTATATAAACATTATACAATTTTGTTCTTTTAGGTCGCCCTCCAATTGATGGTAGAGGCAAACATAAAAATCAGCCACATGAATTAACAGAAAGTGACAGTGAATCTATCCAAAAACATATATCTTCTTTCAGAGGAAGGTCTTCTCATCATGCTATTAAAATCGTGTTCTTTCCTTTTTTAAAATGAGGGAAATTTTTTTCTTTTATTTTAATATTCATAATTCACTTAAATACATTTCAAAAATTGCTTGCTGGCTGGCCGCTTCAGACACTCCCACACTGCAGCAACTGCCATGGGTAAAGAGGATGTTAAGAAAGATTTCATGTCGAAACACTTCTAACAAACAAGTTCTGAATAACTGTGACAACAATGCATCTGGATAACAACAATGTATCTGGTTAAAAATCATCTCCTATTTTTTCTCTTTTTGACAGGTTTTCAATAAGCTTTAGCAAATGCATCTTTCCTACCTTTTTCTGTATACTATCTTCTGTATACTATCTTCTGTATCTATCCTTTGAATATATTTTTATTTATATGAATAATCTTTTACAAAAACTTGAATATAACTTTAGTTATAATACAACACTATTTATATTTTAATATTATTAGTTGTCTTATGTTTTTCTCTTTTTAATTAGTTTCCCTTTTACAGCAGACCAAAAAAATATATAATTATTTTCCCTTTTACAGCAGACCAAAAAAAAAAGCTATATAAATATAGAAAAGAGCATCTTTAAAATTTTTTTTTGTGGTAAGGGTCGAAGATGGGACAAAAAAGCTAAATTGAGGGTTTACAAAAATAAAATGTGTAAAACTAAAAAAATTTTCATGTTAACAGTTTTGAGAAAAATTAAGTCTTTAGCGACTTGTTATAATAGAGTAACTTAATAATTAAGTGTTAATATTAAGTATAATAATTAAATATAATATTTTGTCTAACTTTTTTTTCCTCGTGAACTTTGGAAAGTCAGACGAGAAAACTTAGGTTTTTGCGCTAATGGATTTTACAATCTACAAGAACAAATATGTTCCTGTGGCTTTACTTTGATACTATAAAAAAACAATTTTTTGCAGTTTTAGGGGGGTTTTTATTGTTTATTTTCTGGCCATTTGAAAAGATTTAAATTTGTTTTAAATTAAATCTTTACAGTTGCATTATAAAAAAAAAGAAGATGTTTTTGAGTAGGAAATAAATGAAATTTCTTTTTATTCATACATTTTCATTTAACTTTTTACAAAAGCAGTTTAGTACCCCTGTTGTTAAAAATATTTAATAAATATTTTTCTGAATGATTTTTCAACCATCTTTCTCATCTAACTTCCCAAAGTTCACAGGAAAAAAAAGACAGACGGATTATTGTCTAGTTTTAATGAAACTTTTTTCAAAAGCAAATATGCAACCCTCGGAATTAGGAAAAATAATGTCGGCAATAATTTGTCGACCTCAATCTTTTAGAGGTCGGCATCAGGTTGGAAAAAATTATTTGATACAAAGGTCTTACCATAAAACATAGAAACAAGGTCAACAATTTTTGGCTGACCTCAAGCCATTTCAGGTCGGCAGTTAGGTTGGCATTGCCGAATGCCGACTCTAATTCCGAGGATTGAAATATGCAATTTTTAGATTAAATATTCCTGACGATTAAATGTGTTTTTAAATTTCAATTTGAGCTGCTAAGACCCAGACCCCATTTATCTTGACCTGGTTATACCCTGGCCCCATTTATTATGAATTTTTTACAGAAGTGTTTTACAGAAAACATTTTTTTATGAAAAAAAGCACAAAAAAACTTATTGTTTAATTTGTTTTAATAAGTGTGTGTATATATATATATATATATATATATATATATATATATATACACTTAATAAAACGCGCAATGACCTTGGTCATCAAGGTTCATATTTCGGAATCATAGAGTTGAGAGAGGGTTATAACCACGATTAAGTAGCTTTTTTTTTTTAAAAAAGAAACAAAGCTAACAAGCCTTATTTTAAAAAAAAAAACAAACAAGGGTACTTAATTGTGGTAAAAGGTTTTTTCTCAAAACTAAAAATTAGAGTGAAAACTAAAGTTACGTAATTAAGTCAAGAATATCTAAAGACATTCAACAAAATCTTTACTAATGTTACAAAATAAATCAAAAGATCTAGTCGAGAATACAAAATAGGTTTAGTTAAGAGTGCAAAACTCGCACAGAATCTTTTATTCTTAGATAAATAAAAAACAAAACCTTAATCCCAAAATAAAAACAATCAAGAGTAAAAAAGAACATCTTACAAATAATATTGTTTTATCAGAAATTAAGAAAACTAAAGGAATGAAAAAATAAATAAAAAATGCAGAGTATTAAAATAAGAAACAGTAGAGTATAAATTAACAACAAACTTGCATTCTTGACCAATAAAATATGGGTCTTGGTTCTATTTTCCCATTATACTTATACCTTACTTCAATATTTTTAAGTAAGTGGAAGAAAAACAATACATATTGTCTACATTTTAATGTTATGAATAAAAAACTAATTTATAACATAACTTTAAAAAATTTAAACACTTTGGTAGTTGTTGCACGAACCGGAATTTAGTGGTAAAATAAATCTGTCAAATCTTTGTTAAGATTTATTAAGTTTCTTTTAGGTTTCATTACATTTTTTTCCAGACCATTAAGGACCTTGCCCTGTTTTTTAATTTTGAAGAAAATAAAAGTTTGAATGTTAAATCTTTTTTCCAATGAAAAAAAGGTTGTCTTTCTAATGTGCATTGTCATAGTCTTAACTAATTACCTAACCTATTTAGCCCTAACTAATTACCTTAAGTATTTCTATCGTAGCATAAGCGTAACAAATTTCTACTGTTGTTTTGATGTTTAAAGCAATTTTAAGCTTTTTAAAAACTCTCTCCCTTTTGTTTGTTATAATATACTTTATCTTCATATATCAACAATAGAACTTAATGTTTTAATTTGTCTGAAATTTTATCAAACTTAATGTTTTAATTTGTAACCGTGGTACTAGTGTAGTGGTAGAGCGCTTGTTTTATAGGCAAGAGGTTCAAAATTTAATCCATAATTGAAAATTGAATAATGGCGATTTATTTCAGAATGCAACCTAACCACTTTGGCCACTAAGGCGTATTGTTCGATGAAAGTTTTAAAAGTATTTAATTGACTTTATAAAACGATAAATAAATGCTTTAAATCAAAACTAAGAAAATATTGCTGCAAATCAGATTTAAAGTAAAAGTAAAACTGTAAAACTTGATATACATTTTGACATTACATAATTTGAGGTTTACATAAATTAGATATTTGCATACACATTCATTCACATTTTCTGATACAAAAAGTGCCGTGAAACTTTCTTGCCATTAAATCGGGTGTAATGGCTGCTGTGACTTTCGTGTCAAACACCAGCATTAAATTCAGTATTACAATGATTATAATACTTTTAAACTGTAAAACATGTCTTATATTTTATGACCTAACAATGAAAAGAAAAAAAATACCTGCACTTTTTTTGCAAAAAGAAATTCTTTATTTTGAGTAACAAATGTTAAAACTTCCTCATTTTTAGAAAAACATGATGCAGCTCGACCCGTTCTCCCAGAGCGATGAATATAATCAGTAGCATTGAATGGGCAATCAAAATTTACAACTAAAGTAATCTAAAAACAATAAAATAATTTAATTATCATGTAGTTGTGAAACTTTTTTTAATAAATATATCACTTACATCATAAGAATCTAGTCCACGAGAAGCAATGTCAGTTGAGACCATCAAACGCGTTTTTCCATCTGCGAATTTCTTATAGCTTTGTAGGCGAATCTGATAAAAAGATATTTTTTAGAGAACTTTTTTACATTTTGTTGCAACTTAAAACATTTTTTAAAACTGCAATAGATTTTGTGTATGTATGTATGTATGTATGTATGTATGTATGTATGTATGTATGTATGTATGTATGTATGTATGTATGTATGTATGTATGCATAAATGCATGAATGCATGCATGCATGTATGTATGTATGTATGTATGTATGTATGTATGTATGTATGTATGTATGTATGTATGTATGTATGTATGTATGTATGTATGTATGTATGTATGTATGTATCTATGAATGTATGTATGCTCAAAATATAAAACTATTATAAGTTTAAAAAACTAGGTTTTTCAAAAGGTAATACAAAAAGTATTTTAAAATACTCTTGTGTGCTTAACATATGCTTAAGCACATTAAATACATAGGTAAAAGGCTTTTTCTCAAAACTAAAATATTAGAGTGAAAACTAATGTTACGTCTTAAATAACACAATAAAAATAACTAGATTCTATAGGGTGTCCCAAAATTAACGCAAGATTTAAACTTGCTGCCATTTATGTCGTAAAGTGCCGACATTCCTAAAAAAAAAACAAATCGACAGCTGACAGTTTAGGGTTATTAAAAATGGAGCGTTACAAGATAGAACAACATGTCTTCATTATTGAATAATATTTCAAAAATAATGAAAGCTTGGTGGCTGCAGTTTAAAAATTTCATATAAAATATGGCCCGAGTAGTGTTTTAACTATGTCAACTATGAAAAATTCTGGAAGACAGGATCCTTTGGAAATGCTAGACACAATGGTCGTCCAAAAACGAGTCGTTCAAATGTCAATATTGAATCAGTGCGTAAGAGTGTCAGTGACAATCTAGGAACCTCAATTCGGCGTAGTGGACAGGAAGTGCAAATTTCAAGAAGCTCTCTACAGTGTATTCTCACTAAAGATCTGTGTCTTCAATGAAGACTCTTCATGCTTACAAAATTCAATTAATACAACAACTGAAGCCTGATGACCATGCACAGCAAGGAGAGTATGTTGAAGGGATTATTGAGCATCAACAAATGGATGCTGATTTTTCAAGCAAAATCATCCTAAGCAATCATACACATTTTCACCTTTTTTTTCTTTCAATGAAGCACATTTTCATTGGTTTGTTAATCACTAAAATTGCCGCTTTTGAAGTTCTGAGAACCCACATGTGATTAATTATTTTTTTTAAATCGTAAAGAGTTACCCTAGCATTTGTGTATTACAATTAGAGGTGTGCAGCAACCAGGAAATGACGGGTCCCCAATTCTGTAAAAACTTTTAACCGGCAAGTCATTAAAAAAAGTAAGAATAAAAAAAATTAAATCAAATAAAAAATAATTTAGAGGACACTTTTTTGCTGTATTTCACTTTAATTTCATTTATGATTTTTTGTCTGGGACAAATGAAAAACCTTATCAGCGTTCGAAAAAATTAAAAAGTAGACGATCAAATAACTTTTCCGATAATATTTGATTAAAAAATTCATTTAAACAGAATTTAGATTTTTAAAAACGGCTAAAAAATAATTAAAACCCCCTGAAACTAAAAAACTACCCTGAAATAATTAAAACCCCCTATGCAATATTTTTATGTTTATAGCAGCTGTGGTGCAGTAGTAGGTTGGTTGCCTCAGAAACATCAGGAAGCACGCCCCTTCTCCCTACTCATTTTTTGTATGGACCTTCAATTGCAAATAATGTTTTTTTTTCTTGTGTTCTAAGCATTAAAAGGAAGTACACTGTTAGCCTTAACTAAATTTAGGTTTTCTGAATTGTGTCAAAATTAATTTCAACGTTTTCTGAAATATTTTAATGATCACTGTGTATATAGTCCACCAAATCAGAAAACTCCTATTAAGTAATTATGGCATTTTAAAGATTTTTTCGCGCTTCTTTTGTCTTTTACGACCATCTTTAATTTGCCATTTTTTCTGCCACAAACTTAATTGCAAAAGACAATCATAGAACAAATTTTGTTTAAAAAATTTTTAAGAATCGGTAAATCAAATCCTCAGACTATTTTGGATCATCAAAAGAACAGAGAAAAAGTATGTCTTTTTTGTAGTCGCAAATGTAATATGAAAATAAACAGCCAAAGCCATATAATTTCTAAATTTCAGAGCTGTTTTTTGGATTATAACATTGCTGATGATCGATACCCTACTGAATTGTGTCCAAGGTTGGTATAAGTAATGATTTTTAACTAACTATAAATATATATAAAAAGTATATATGTCATAAACGTAAAACCATTCAGATAACTGAAAAATCAGATACCTTGTTGAACTCAAAGAAATAAGATTTGATAAATGAACCAAACCACATTTTGCTTGGTACTAGCATATCTTTATCTTTTTGAGGTGTAGGGTTATAGTTGAAAGAACAAATGTTGTTGATCTCAGGCAGAAAATTAATTTTGACATTGACTGGTCAAAGATGACTATCCTGGCTAAAACACGAAATGGGTAAAATGTTATTTCATTTGTATATCTGTTGTAAAGAAATATAAAATTATAATTTTTTATATAAATTCAGGAAACTAAAAACTTGCAGCTAAGAAGTATGCAAAATTGCAAGAACGCAGGGAAGGATACCCAAGAAAAAATCTGGTATAAAAAGTTTTAAAATGTAGTTCTTGTCTGACTAAAGTTAAAAGAGGATTGCATCCTAAATGCAATGCAACAACGCTCAGGGAGAAAACGTTTTTATAACTTTGATTATTTGACTGTGAAAGGTTGTATACCATGTTCTATAGAAAACAAGTTCGTAAATGTAATTTATTTTTTTCAGAAATAACATATCAGCTGCATCCGGATATCAAGGTATTAGAAAAACCGTATTAATTTGCATTACTAATAGAGAGATAAGTGAAAGAAATGTTAAGAATAATAAATCAAAAATGATAATTTTAATTTAAAAAAACCTTTGTAAGCTTTTGAACCTATAAACTTTTTAACAATGTAAAGTTGTCGTAACCTTTTTCATTCAGTCTCCATAGTTTTGTAAGTTATTTAGATGTCAAGGAACAAATGGCTTCTCACGTTATTAAAAAAAAGCTATGTAGTGAAAGTGGTAACACCATTTCATTGAAGACAGGAGGTAGTAAACTGAAACTATCTATTGGATCTGAGAATACTCAAAAAACAGCCAATTTTACTCACAAAAATCTTCTTTATATTCAGAATTCTCTTTCCTTATGTAACCATCAAATGATAAAACTTGCTAATATGATAAGGTAAAATCACAATAATATTACAAATTTAATTCTGCCCAATAAAATGATGCAACATTTGGAGTAAAACTTATTATATAAAAAAATTAATAAGTATAGATTTGATGAAAAAAGAAGAAACGCTGTAACCCCTCTGAATTTCTTGCAGATAGACTTGTTTTACTGGAGCTTCATATAATGGAGGGAACTGTCAACCATGTAATGAATAACATGGAGCGGATTTGGTCAGAAATGAATATAAAAAAGATTTACAAACAGTTGCAAACTATTAAGACTGGTCAGCATAGTAGAAAATTTAATGGAAATTCTTCTCGAAAAATTCTTAAAATGTGGGAAGTCTTTAATAATAAGCTGCCAATTAAACTAAAGTCTTTTGGAGAATGCTTAAAGTTGTTAAATTTAGTTGTTGAGTCATGCTTTGAATCCGGACTTGATGAAAACTTTAAAACTAATATCGAAAATTTAAAAACCTGCTATAAAAATTTGATGTTGGAACATGGTGTTACTTTAATACTAAAATTTCATATCCTGTTTAATCATGTATCTAAATTCTGTAAAACAAAAAAAATGGGCCTTGAAACTTATTCAGGAGAAAGTGTTCACTACCTCTTCAAAACTGCCTCGTGGAACCGGTACAAGTTGTCCGCAAATAATTCTAATTATGGACATAATTTAGTTAGGGCATTAAGTTCTTATAATGGAAAACATCTTGTTTCTCTTAGACAAGTTGATCTAAATGTTGATATTTTTTAGTGATTCAATTCAAGAAGAAATAGTTTTTAATTTTGTATTTGTAAATACTTTGATGATTTAAAACATTCTGATTATGTGATTATCCACTCTTAAACTATGTAATACCATCTGTATTATTCATTTCCAATAAATTGTCTGTAACTTTTACAATAAAATTTTGAATGAAAACATGGCGGACCAAAAAATGACGCAAAACACTTGCAAAAAAAGGTGCAAAATAAAAGGCGCAAAAAAATCTTTAAAATGCTATAATTACTTAATAGGAGTTTTCTGATTTGGTTGACTATATACATAGTGATCTGTAGACTATACTCTTACAGAAACGTTGAAATTAATTTGGACACAATTCAGAAAACCTAAATTTAGTTAAGGCTGTGAGCAATTACTTGTTTTTTTTTCGTTCTTTTTCTTTTTCTTTCTTTCATATTCTCATATTATTTCATTTTACTTACAGTTTTTATATCTGTATCAAAGGATTCGTACAATTTATAGATCTATACATGAAAATATTTCGAAAATTATAAAAATATTTTGAATCTAATAAAATACTTTTAATATTGCTTTTATAAAAAAGCATTGCAGAAAAACTGAAAACAAAAACATAACTTCAAAATTATTAAGTGATGTAAAACTATCCAAATATAATTTTTTGAATTTAGCATTTAACTTATCATAAATAAATATCATATTAAGTATCTTTTTTGCAATATTATCTGCTATCAATGTTTTGCAATATAATATAGCAAAAATATATTTAAAAAATAATTTAAGTGAGACACATCTAGACTTAGTACTTAGGAATCATTAACTTCTGAAACTATCAAGAAGTTTATTGGTTGAAGCACTATTTTTTACCTGGTAAATAATATTTCTACACAATTTAAAGTAATACAAAAAGAAAAATTGTTTTATTGTTTTTATTATTTATTAGCTACAGCACTTAAAGGTTATGTCTGTTAAAAATATTTCTAAAGATACTTGGTGACGGAAACATCAACAAACTGGCAGATTCCGGGTAGCCGGTAAAACCACCAAATCAAGAGGTACCCGGCACTTCTCTAATTACAATGTTAATAACACAAAACAATTACTTACTATTTTTTTTAAGTTACATTCTCTTTGGGAAATTGGATAGAATAATCACATTTTTTTTCCTTTACAGTCATTTTGATATATTCTGTAGCTTATTTTATAGATGTTTAAAGTGCCGGTTTTCTACTTCTGGGGGCCCAGATGCAACAAAAATTTTGGTGGTATACAAATATAAAGTGTTCTTGAATTTCTGCAGTAGGTTGAAAAAAAAAGTTTTAAAGATAAAAAACAGAAAAATCAAAGATTTCAAAGACATCAAAAACTAAGATTTACCAAAAGTTATAATAAGTATAATATACATGTATTTTAGTCATTTTAAATAATTATTAAGTTATTTACATTAAAAAAAAAGTTTTATTGAGAAATTCATGACCGTTTATAGACCCCCAAATTGTGGAGCCCTGGTGCATTTCCCCCTCTGCACCCCCCTAGAAGACCGGTCCTGGAGGTTTTTATAATTAGAAATTTAATAAACTAAACATTGATTATTGCCTACAATAAATATTTTATTTAGCAGTGAAAGAATAACTTGCAAAAAAAAAATATAACTAAAATATTAGACATTCATTTTATAAAATAGTCACACCTTTCTTACGTTTCTTCTATTCGCTTTTAGACTTTGGTTTTTTGTCAAAATCAATTTATGTTGCTTTTCTTGACCATAAACTTGTTTAGATGCCTTAAAGGTTAATTGTACTGCTCTCTCCACAGATTGAGAATTGATTGGCATGTCAATTATAAAGAGTTTACGATTTGATTCAATAGCCTCTCTTAGATTTGCAGATGTTATGCTAAGAGTTATTGGGGGCTCAACCTGAATATAATCAGTTTATTTTTATTATAGATTTAGGTTTAAGATTTGTTTTAAAATTAATGCCTTCTTTCCATGTTCTTATTTTTAGGATTTGGTTGAGGGCTTGGTTTCTTATATTCAGATTTTCATCCAGCAGCATGCAGTACAGGAAATTTTCTTGCAAACAGCAATATGAGTTTCCTTGTAAGTTCTTAAAAACAATGCTCCGAATCTGCTATCTTGAAGCTTGACTAATTGAATGGCTTTGTAAAGAAGTTGACAAGCATCTTTGTATTTTCCAAAGTACTTAATGGCAAACATTACACAATATCTTGAACAATATATTTAGTTATTACTAATAACTCAGGAAATGGTTTATCACTCCTAACATAAACTATCATTAATCTTAGAGCCAAAGTTAGCCATCTAGCATGACATGAGTACTGTCTTGGTATCTCAAACCTTTTGAGATACAAACACAGTACTCATATAGCTTTCGCTGGTATGTACTAAGATCGCTTATTACTTCACTGTTAACAAATAACGCTGACTGTATTTTCTGTAATTTCAGACTGTAATTACAGACTGTATTGGAATAAATTCAACCAATGGCTGTTCATGAAGAGTTATGTTCTATGAACACTATTATATTCTGTTAAAACATCAGCAGTAGCATTTGCCATGATAGCCTCAGTTCTATTAGGTATAACTACATGAGTTAAATAATTTTTTGATGTTGGCCAATACTCTGCTGTAAATGTTCTTGTTTGGTTTTGCTGTAAATGTTCTTGTTTGGTTCTGCTGTAAATGTTTTTGTTTTGCTGTAAATGTTCTTGTTTGATGTTGGCCCATACTCTGCTGTAAATTTTCTTCTTTGGTTAAGCTACAATAATAGGATCTTCACCAGTGTTGTACTTGACGGAATGTACTAATGTAGACTTGTCAATTTTTCCATCTATTCCAATAACTTTTAATTCTTTAACATCAGCAAAGTGTTTAGAACTTATGATGCTGCTGATTCTTTTTTTTTTTCTCGAAAATTTTTTTTCTGAGATTATTTGTGATTTATCACATTTTTTTACAACTCCATAGTCCATACAGCTGTTGCTAATGCAGCTGCTGCAGCATCACTTATTTCAAACCTTATAGCAGCCTTTGTCAAGTTTGTTTAATGAGTATAACTTTTTTCAACTAGCACTATTTTAGAAAAGCCTGGATCAGATTTAAATTTATTATTGCTATCAAATAACTCAGCATCCAGATTGAAACCGTACTGAATTTCCACAGCAGCCAACTTAATATATCTTTTTAGTTGCTCGTTAGTTTCTCTCTCTTTCTTTCTTTTTCTCTGGCAGCTGTTATTTTATAAACTGTAACAATTTGAAATCTTCCTCTTGTTCCAACTTTCGATTTTTGATCTTTTAAAAATTCTCCAATGGTGCTACCTAAAACAATTCCAAACTTTTTCTAAGTGTTTTAGTAGCTCAAAAACTTTTTATTGTTTTATCCCACTTTTGTAGTTTTTATAGTATCAAATATATTTTATAGTTTTTATAGTATCAAATATATTTTATAGTTTTTATAGTATCAAATATATTTTATTGTTTTTATAGTATCAAATATATTTTATAGTTTTTATAGTATCAAATATATTTTATAGTTTTTATAGTATCAAATATATTTTATAGTTTTTATAGTATCAAATATATTTTATAGTTTTTATAGTATCAAATATATTTTATAGTTTTTATAGTATCAAATATATTTTATAGTTTTTATAGTATCAAATATAATTTATAGTTTTTATAGTATCAAATATACTTTTTAAAAGTAGTATAGTATCAAATATATTTTACTATTTCTTAAAAACTTAACAAAATCACAGGTTCAAACCATATCTTAGGCTTTTTTTATTACTAATAATAAAACAAAATAAAATATTTTTGAAAGAAACTAATCTTTTACTTCAACATGTATCCGATTGTTACTATCAGATTCAAAGGTCTTCAACATGTATCTGATTGTTACTATCAGATTCAAAGGTCTTCAACATGTATCTGATTGTTACTATCAGATTCAAAGGTCTTCAACATGTATCTGATTGTTACTATCAGATTCAAAGGTCTTCAACATGTATCTGATTGTTACTATCAGATTCAAAGGTCTTCAACATGTATCTGATTGTTACTATCAGATTCAAAGGTCTTCAACATGTATCTGATTGTTACTATCAGATTCAAAGGTCTTCAACATGTATCTGATTGTTACTATCAGATTCAAAGGTCTTCAACATGTATCTGATTGTTACTATCAGATTCAAAGGTCTTCAACATGTATCTGATTGTTACTATCAGATTCAAAGGTCTTCAACATGTATCTGATTGTTACTATCAGATTCAAAGGTCTTCAACATGTATCTGATTGTTACTATCAGATTCAAAGGTCTTCAACATGTATCTGATTGTTACTATCAGATTCAAAGGTCTTCAACATGTATCTAATTGTTACTATCAGATTCAAAGGTCTTCAACATGTATCTGATTGTTACTATCAGATTCAAAGGTCTTCAACATGTATCTGATTGTTACTATCAGATTCAAAGGTCTTCAACATGTATCTAATTGTTACTATCAGATTCAAAGGTCTTCAACATGTATCTGATTGTTACTATCAGATTCAAAGGTCTTCAACATGTATCTGATTGTTACTATCAGATTCAAAGGTCTTCAACATGTATCTGATTGTTACTATCAGATTCAAAGGTCTTCAACATGTATCTGATTGTTACTATCAGATTCAAAGGTCTTCAACATGTATCTGATTGTTACTATCAGATTCAAAGGTCTTCAACATGTATCTGATTGTTACTATCAGATTCAAAGGTCTTCAACATGTATCTGATTGTTACTATCAGATTCAAAGGTCTTCAACATGTATCTGATTGTTACTATCAGATTCAAAGGTCTTCAACATGTATCTGATTGTTACTATCAGATTCAAAGGTCTTCAACATGTATCTGATTGTTACTATCAGATTCAAAGGTCTTCAACATGTATCTGATTGTTACTATCAGATTCAAAGGTCTTCAACATGTATCTGATTGTTACTATCAGATTCAAAGGTCTTCAACATGTATCTAATTGTTACTATCAGATTCAAAGGTCTTCAACATGTATCTGATTGTTACTATCAGATTCAAAGGTCTTCAACATGTATCTGATTGTTACTATCAGATTCAAAGGTCTTCAACATGTATCTAATTGTTACTATCAGATTCAAAGGTCTTCAACATGTATCTGATTGTTACTATCAGATTCAAAGGTCTTCAACATGTATCTGATTGTTACTATCAGATTCAAAGGTCTTCAACATGTATCTGATTGTTACTATCAGATTCAAAGGTCTTCAACATGTATCTGATTGTTACTATCAGATTCAAAGGTCTTCAACATGTATCTGATTGTTACTATCAGATTCAAAGGTCTTCAACATGTATCTGATTGTTACTATCAGATTCAAAGGTCTTCAACATGTATCTGATTGTTACTATCAGATTCAAAGGTCTTCAACATGTATCTGATTGTTACTATCAGATTCAAAGGTCTTCAACATGTATCTGATTGTTACTATCAGATTCAAAGGTCTTCAACATGTATCTGATTGTTACTATCAGATTCAAAGGTCTTCAACATGTATCTGATTGTTACTATCAGATTCAAAGGTCTTCAACATGTATCTGATTGTTACTATCAGATTCAAAGCTCTTTAACATGTATCTGATTGTTACTATCAGATTTAAAGCTCTTCAACATGTATCTGATTATTACTATCAGATTCAAATCTCTTTAACTTGTATCCGATTGTTACTATCAGATTCAAAGCTCTTTAACATGTATCTGATTGTTACTATCAGATTCAAAGCTCTTCAACATGTATCTGATTATTACTATCAGATTCAAATCTCTTTAACTTGTATCCGATTGTTACTATCAGATTCAAAGGTCTTCAACATGTATCTGATTGTTACTATCAGATTCAAAGGTCTTCAACATGTATCTGATTGTTACTATCAGATTCAAAGCTCTTCAACATGTATCTGATTGTTACTATCAGGTTCAAAGCTCTTCAACTTACTGCAGATTAACTGAATTAAATAAATTCTTATTTTTTTAAATTAAAATTGTTTAAGTTTTTGCGTTTTCACATAAACAAGATTAAAAACACTCATAACTTTCAGTTCCACACAGAACCAACTCTCCTTTGCCTATAACTGTTATAGGCGAAGGAGAGTTGGTTCTGTGTGGAACTGAAAGTTATGAGTGTTTTTAATGTATTGCCAACATAAATTCATTTTTGGAAACTTCGGATTTGTTTCCCTATGTTTCTGGGGATTATATATATATATATATATATATATATATATATATATATATATATATATATATATATATATATATACACACACACACACACACACACACACACACACACACACAAATAATTTTAAATGTATTCTACAAAACAGAGAGCTCAATAACTCAACAGAGCAATAATAAATCAGTAGAATTGTAGAACTTATCAAAATTTTAATTCCATTTTACACTGGCTCATCATCAATAAAAACTCGTCAGAAATTTCTGATGAGCCTTTATTGATGAAGCACAGTGTAAAATAAAAAAAAAAGAAGTTGATAAAGGATTTTGTATATAAGAAATAGTGCAAAATTAAAATATAAATACTGTAAAAACAAAAGTTATGGCAATTATGAGTCCGGAATTCTAATTATGAACTTTTTGTATACAAAATTCCTAGCGCCCCTTGTCCTTTTAAACAAATGATTTTTTTGAAAATCAAAAAAATTATTTATTTTAAAGGATGAGGGGTACTAACAAGGGGCTCCAGCAAATCAATTTTATATTTGTTGGAGTTTATTTATTTATAGCATAAGAACATTTTACAGGGTGACTCTTATTAAATCTTTATACTGGCAGTGGCCTAGTCCACAACATGTAATTGTTTGGTGTGGATTTTGGGTTGGAGGCATAATTGGACCATACTTTTTTGAAAATGAGGCTGGTCAAGCAGTGACTGTTACTGGTACTTGATATCTTGACATGATAACCCAGTTCATTTTGCTGAAATGATATTTATGTGACCAATATGTAGTTTTAACAAGACGGTGCCATATACTATACAACCCATGAAACACTTTAATAACTGCATGAGACATTTCTAGGTCATGTACTCTCTCTCTTCAGTGATCAGAATTGGCCCCCTAGATTGTACGATTTAACACCATTAGATTTTTTTTTATGAGGTTATTTAAAATCACAGGTCCATGTCAACAAGCCCACAACCTTGCCTGCTTTAAAGGAGGAGATTCATCATTGCACCAATGAAAATTAGCTACATTTGTGCAGAAAAGTCATGGAAAATTTCGACAAAGTGACAGAGTGCGTATGTGTATGAAAATCCGGGGAGGCCAATTGCAGTTGTGTTAATTCATTAATAACCCTTATCCTATGTTCTTTATGATTCAATATAAAAAATTACAATCAAAAGACTAAAAACTGTATTTTCCATTTAAATCAAATCTTGCGTTAATTTTGAGACACTCTTTATAAGGTTGTCCCAAAATGACCATAAAATTACTATTACATTAAAATTTTTAAAAAATAAACTAAAAAGGGGTTTTAAAGCTAAAATATTTGTTGAATTTATAAAAATCATCAAACAAAAAACTAAATTAATACTAAAACATAAATTTAAATAAATAATAATTAATTGTAATATTTTAATATAAATTATAAAAACCTGGATGCTTAATTTAAAAAATTTAACACCTTAACGTCTTTTAAAAAATAAATTTGCTCAAAAAATGACATTCTTTATTTACATAACTTTGCATTCAACTTCATTTTCTGTTTTAAAAAACAACAAGTTCAAAAAATAAAGTTTATATAAAATACTGAAATTACTAATATATTAGTAAGTACAAGAACACCTGAAATAAATCTTTTTTAAAAAGTGGAGTTAATGGAAGTGTCCACTAAGTCTCTCAGTGGACACTTCCATTAACTTTACTTTTTGAAAAATCTTAAATTTAAGCGTCAGGGTATTTAATTTAGCCATACCTTTTTGCCTTTTTAACAAATTTCCAAAACAATAAAAATTAAGTTCATAAAACTACAGTTTTTTTATATATAATAACGGGAATTTTAAAAATCAATGTATATTATTTCATTGCTTTTCTCCACTTTTATTTTTATGGA